>NW_015630361.1:1171637-1176331 GCF_001515625.1 Sinocyclocheilus rhinocerous | reverse complement strand
CTTTAAAATCTAATATTAAGTGAGTATAATTACTGATTATATGTTCTTTTAATAATTTAAAAGATCAGTTTAGTTTAGAAGTATCGATATCGACGATACTGGGCTTAAAAATATCGGTATCGGATCGAAAATAAAATAAGAGGTATCGCCCATCCCTAGTTTCAACCAGATAGATGTCCACCTAGAGGGGAGTGAAGGTATAGCAGTTATCTACAGAGAGGAATTAGTTTCTATTATTTGTGTTTACTGTATTGGTATAATCGCTCTGCAGGTATATTAGAATGGTCAATCCAAGAGGAGGAGGACAGCACAGAGGAAGAGGAGGCTTCAGTGCTCCTCAAAGAAGAGGTATAGGTTTTTACTTCTTTACATTGCCTTATTTAACTTGGTCACTCAGTATGCATTCTTATTACTTATACACCACAATATCTATTTTTTCAACAGATGGATCTGTGCCTGGTCAAAGACAAGCAAGCAGGTCTCCCAGTCGAAGCAGAGGAAGCAGCAGAGGTGGCCGAGGGGAGGGAGGAGGAGGAAGAGGAAGAGGAGGAGAAGGAAGGGGTCGAGATCACCAACAAGCCAGTGGAAGTACAAACAGCCAAAGGGAACGACGGCCAGATGAAAAAGTTCAAGGTGCAAGAGGAGGTGGAGGAGGAGATGGAAGGGGACGAGGACAGAGGAGAGGAGATAACCAGCACCATCATCAAGGAAAGCCAAGCGGGAACAACACCCACCGCCCTGTGATAAGAGGAGGCCTAACTAATGCATCTTTACACTCTCGAGGGTTTGGGAGACCTGTTCAAGGGCTCATGCATCAACAATATGTAAATTATTTACTTCCAGCTCCTCGCCGTCCTGAAAACACGGGTCACCTACAAGCCAGTGGAAGTATGACTGATGGAAGAGTTGGACCACAAGGTGAAGAACCTCAAAGAGGAAGAGTAGAAGCTCAGAGAGGTAGAGGGGGAAATGGGAGAGGAAGAGGGAGAGACGGCACCCCTGAAGTACGCAAACTGGGGTATAAAACGCTTGAAGGCCTGCTGGAGAAAGAAGCATCCGAAGTGGCCATCACCCTTTCATATAGCACTGGGCTCAAGAATCTGCTTGACGACAATATGATGAGAAGCGACCTGGTGCAGCTGGTTTGTCAAGTTCTCTGCAAGGCCTTCGAGTCTCGAATTGATCGCAAGATCGTGCTGCACTTGGCTGGCATCGTCAAGGACTCTCCGTTTTTCCGTAACGGTCTGCCGTATCATGTGACTGGAATGATGTCGGATTACGAGCAAGCTCGAAGGGAGCAGTATCCCCAACATTTGAGCAACATCATCAGCCTTCTCTCTGAAGTTCTTAACATGTTTCCGCACAGCTCTATCCAGTCAGTTTCCAGAGCAACATCATCAGCCTTCTCTCTGAAGTTCTCAACATGTTTCCGCACAGCTCTATCCAGTCAGTTTCCATGTCGGTGGCTCTTTTGAAACGGACCGTCAACCAGTTGCGTGCCTCTGGTGTGGATATTCTCGACAATACTGATGAAGACTTAGAGAGGGTGCAGGGTTTGGTGGACCATCTCCAGGAAAAATCAAGGGAAGGCACCTTGCGGTCAGATAACTACTCCTTCCTGGCAGCAGATGAGGATGCCCCACCTGGGGAAGAAGACTTCAGGACGATGAGCATCTATCCAACCATTGAGGAGTTCCACCTAGACCAGAAGCCATTCCTGAGACCCAACATAATGTCTCAAAGCTTCCCTAACACCCGCATCTATCTAGACACACACTTCCGACTTCTGCGTGAAGATTTCGTGAGGCCGCTGCGAGAGGGTGTCAGGGAGCTCTTGAGTATCCTGCACAGTGAGACTATCGATGGAATACCAATGAAAAAGTGGCGTTTCGATGACATCAGAGTCTACCGTGACACCCGATTGATTTTGCCACTCTGCACACCAACGGGAATTGCCTACAAAGTGCAGTTTAACTCACGGCTTCTTGAGGTAATCACAAACTACAAGTTGTCCGAGAGAACTCCATGTACTCTATAGCTCCCAAACATGTCCTCCTACTAGGGATGCACAATTTGGATGGATTTTTGCTGATATTTTTCTACTCATTTTGGCCGATAACCGATGGCGATACCAATATATTTCCTTTTGTTCTGAAACAACACCAAGTCTCTTCTGTGCAGAGATAATAAACAAATTATTTTTAATTATATATTACACATTCATCAATAAATCTGTAAAAATATAAGAGTATTTCACTTATATGTGAGTTATTAGTCTTATCGGCAAGGCATATCAGCATATTTTTTTTCATATCGGGCCGATGCCGATATTTGCATTTTTAAGCCATTTATCGGCCGATTCCGATAACATTCTGATAATATTGTGCATCCCTGCCTCCTTCTATAAGTTTATTTCATTGTATCTTCTATTACAGTTTGTCCGGTGGGAAAATTCCAAACGTTTGCTTTACGGATCCCTTGTCTGTCTCTCCATGGACAACTTCGAAACCTTCCTGTTCGCCACCGTTACCGATCGGGATCCGAAGCTACTGAAGCAGGGACAGGTGCATCTCTGTTTTTCTTCTGACAGCAGGGCCAGGTTGGCCAGTGTTCAGCCCTCGGACTCCTTCCTGATGGTCGAGACTACGGCTTACTTTGAGGCCTACCGATATGTCCTAGAAGGTCTTAAGGAGCAAAACGAGAACGATGTTCCCTTTCAAAGGTATGCATAATTAAAGTAAATGTGAGTCTTTCTTACTTGGCTGGTATCTAGAGCATTGCTATCTGAATAAATTAAAGTATTCCGAATGGTTTTAGAGTGTGTTGTGGTTGCTTGGGTGTTCTAGGTGATTCCTAGGTGGTATTAAGTCAAAAGTACTCACTGCCAAGGCTTTGCATCATCAGTTCCAGGTCTGAACAATAATAATAGTCGTGCTTAACTTGGTAAACACCACACCGCACGTTTTTGTTGTTTTAGGTACATAGTGGAGTGCAACACAGATGTAGATCCTCCAGCTT
The DNA here is from genome assembly GCF_001515625.1 of Sinocyclocheilus rhinocerous. Lineage (NCBI taxonomy): Eukaryota > Metazoa > Chordata > Actinopteri > Cypriniformes > Cyprinidae > Sinocyclocheilus > Sinocyclocheilus rhinocerous. Next base: position 1,173,313 of record NW_015630361.1, on the reverse strand, counting down.
ACCTTCGGGTGGAGGGAAGGTCATATGATCTGTCTAGCATCATGGCAGAAGGACAGGAGAAGATTCCACCCTTTAACCCCTTGACTCCACATGCCTGGCCTGATGAGGAAAAAATGGGTCTTGATGAAAGCCAACTTGAAGCACTTAAACTGGCCTTAACCAATGAACTGGTCATCATACAGGGACCACCAGGAACAGGTGAATAATCTGTGACTAGAGGTTGCTGTGAACCAATGTAGTACTCTCGAGACCAAGTTGCAAATATGCACAAAAAATTTAATAATAACAACATAATAGATGCAACCTGTTTCTGGAGTGCAAAGACATCTGGTTTTGTTCTGCAAGATTGTTCTTTTTCTAAACTGTAAATTTGAAGATCCTGTTTGTTTTCCTCTTTGCAGGGAAGACGCATGTAGGCCTGAAGATCGCTCGGGCTTTGCTAGAGAACCATGAGGCCTGGTCAAATGGTTGCCCTATGCTGGTGGTCTGCTATACCAATCATGCTCTTGACCAGTTTCTGGAAGGTACGGTGCTAATATCTATATCTGTGTGGTATTTATAAAACCTCGTTGCTTTTTTTTTTTAGCACTTTGTGGATAAAAGCAGGGAGAAACATGGGTAGGTCACAAATGAGATCTCTCAGTTGTTTCTAAGAGCCAACAATAAGACAAAATGGAAGGCAAATAATAAAACCAGTAATTTCACATGTCATGTGTCTCAGAAGAGATTTTCTTTTGAGCATTTAAGGGACTTTGAACTTTATGGCTTCTCCAGAGAGTTCATTCTAGTCCAGTAAAGGATAACTCTACAGTTTCATGTATGAAATAATGAGATATTTCATAACTTTTGTCCCAGGCATCCATGGATTTTTAAAAGAGGGCATTGTAAGAGTTGGAGGACGAAGTAACAGTGAAACTCTAAAGCCCTTCGGTCTGAGGGAGCTGACCAGGGCATCAAACTTCCGCAAAAATTTGCCACAACACCTGAGGAGAGCCCATCATGAAGTGAGTCCTCTATTATGGACATATCTCAGATTTCATTATGACATTTGTTTATTTTATTTTAGTTTATTTTAGTGTATAGTTTATACTAATCTATTATTTCTCAGGACTGTCAATAGAATAAAAATAATTCTGTAACCAGTGTTATTTTAGTATAATTGATATACTGTTATCGTTTTTATAAATATTTTATACTAGTTATTTTTGTATTTTTGTTTTCATTTTAATTTTATTTGAAGTTTTAGTAAATTTGTGTTTTGTCATTTTGATATATATATATATATATATATATATATATATATATAAAAGTCTTAGGCCACTACTATTTTTACCAACAAAAAATGGTTTTAAGTCAGTTATTTCTATCTTTTGCTTCAGTGTGTCAGTACACGGTAAACCCTAATAAGTTGAGACTACTCAAATGATTTGAGGAAAGTGATTCCCTCAGTTTAATTGAGTAATGGGAAATTGACAACTCAGTTTAATTGAGTTCACCTAATGTGGTCTTCTCATTGAATTAACTGTTTTTTTTAAGTACAGATAACTTAAAAGGCAAACAGACTAAACTCAAATGTTCCAGTTTATATATTGTTGTGTTTATTGGCTTTAAGAAATTTATAAATCATTAAAACAATTTTTTCTTCACATCAACAACTTTATTTGGGTTACACAACA
>NW_015630361.1:1144848-1171157 GCF_001515625.1 Sinocyclocheilus rhinocerous | reverse complement strand
ATATATATATTTATTATTATTATTTTTTTAAATATGTCTAAATAGAATCAACATTTATTTTTAGTTATTTTAGTACTTTATTTAAACTAAACGAAAATTAGAAATGTTGCCTTAGCACATAGCTGAAATAAAATAAGTGTCTTTATATTTTATATTAGTTCATTTAACAGTTGCTTGCTATTATTACTATTATTATTATTATTATTATTATTAATGATTTTAGTTTTAGTTAACCATAATAAACCTGCTGTAAACACTTAGGTTTTGAATAAAAAAGTTTAAATTGACACAAGAGTGAATAAATTATGAAAACCCTCTTTATTTTTGAAACTGTTCCTAAAAAAACATTAAATGTCTGGTTAATGTAATGTTTAATATAATGATTAGATGCAACGTGTGATTGTGCTATCAGCCATGTGCATAACACGTTATCGCATGTTTTTATTAGTAAATCATTCTTGTAAAAATGGCAGAAGACGAATCCAAAAGTTGTCTGAGAACAGTTATTTGCCAGTTATGTTCTAATGGGTTGTGCTGTATGTCCACAGATCTACACACAGATGGAGGCTGCGCAGGAGCTCTTAAAGAGACAATCCGTTCAGCTGGAGTGCAGTTTGCGTGGCGTCCTTAAAGAAGACTTCCTGGAGAGTTACATCTCTTCTCAGCACTGGGCCAGTCTGTGTCTACAGCCAGTGAGTGCCACACACACACACACACACACAGAGGCTCTGAAACGCTTTGCCACAGCTGTCAGACATGCCATTCATAAATGGTGTATACAGACCACGATGAAGCTATATTTTGCAGTATGATATTTTACCCTGAACATCTGAGCTAAACAACGGCACAAGCTAGTATGCCGTTTCGTCAATTATAATCAGACAATCATTCTTTAAACAGTGTAGTATGTTGCAGTTCCCAATGAGACTGCATTTGGCATTCAGCAGCTGTGAATTTCAGACCTATAAATCTACTGTATCGTATCTGATATGCAAATTTCTAAGGCCTTTAAATTATCAACACGATCAAAACTTAGCTGTAAAACCGGTTACACAAAACTTGCTGCTCACAATCAACTCCGTGCCTTCTGTTGTCTGATTGGTAGTTTATACTTTTTTTTTAGCCAAAGTAAAAGGTATTTTAGTGTAATTGTACAAACATCCAGCTTCAGCTGGTGCTTCTCTTGTTTTTAAAGATTCCTTTAAATCCACCAATTGCACCAAGTTTCAGATTTTTGCTCAGTTTGGGCCTCTGAATAAAACAGCTGTTTTTCACCCATATTCACCCTATATCATACTACATGTGACCCTGGATCACAAAACCCAGTCATATAAGGGTCAATTTTTCGAAATTGAGATATATGCATCATCTGAAATCTGAATAAATAAGCTTTCCATTGATGTATGGTTTGTTAGGATAGGACAATATTTGGCTGAGATGCAACTATTTGAAAATCTGGAATCTGAGGGTGCAAAAAAAATCTAAATATTGAGAAAATCATCTTTAAAGTTGTCCAAATGAAGTTCTTAGCAATGCATATTACTAATCAAAAATGAAGTTTTGATATATTTACGGTAGGAAATTTACAAAATATCTTCATGGAACATGATCTTTATTTAATATACTAATGATTTTTGGCATAAAAGAAAAATTGATAATTTTGACCCATACAATGTATTGTTGGCTATTGCTACAAATATACCTGTGCGACTTAAGACTGGTTTTGTGCTTCAGGGTCACAATATGAACAATAAAAGCCTGTATCAAATATGATACGCAAACCTGAAATATGTACATATGCTTGTACTCAATAATTTGCAAAATCTTCTTTCCTTCTGTGTTAGGTGTTAGATGGATTTGAGAGTGTGGGGAAAAAGAAGCCTTCAATGATAGCGGAGTGGCTCGGCATCGGATTCTGTGGTTTTTTGCAGGGGCCACAACCAACAGGTGGAGCGGGTGAGAGACTAATAGACTAACAACATTCATTTTTATGCTCTGTATGTGGTAAAATAAACTGTGGATTGAAAAATACTCCACAACATCATTAAAGTTCAGTTCTTTCAGCGCATGCTCATTAAAGAAAGGAATGGCTGTTTTATGGGATTTCCTTCATTCTTTAATGCACAATGATTTTCTCTCACCACTGAGATGCAGTATTTATTATCATTTATTAATTGATGCAACAACTGCCAAACTATTTATAAGACAAAGTATTCTGCATTACCTAGTTATTGGCATAAATACAGTGCCAGTAATATATTTTTTTCTGCAGCTCATCAGAGCCTCTTTCTGGTTGAGGCCTAGTCTATCTGTGTCTCAAATGTGTCTCCACTTGTGATCAGTTTTCATGACCAAGCACATCATTAAAATAAACCATTTAAATTTTGCATGTTGATAAAGCACAAAAAAACTAAAGTTGGATGTGCTTCACATCTGTGTCCCGATATGTTGATTTTAAGCAAACTAGAGATATTTTCTTAAGTTTTGTGCAAGCTGAGAAGGTGGTTTTTCAATGTTGTTTGAAATCAGGACATATAAAGGCTTACATTACAAATCTGGTATGACAATAAACGTATGCCAGAAGAATAAATGGCAAATTCAGCATTGCAATCCTTTCTCGCTTTCTTCTCAGAGGCGGCAGATGAAGACGGGGCACAGCTGGAGGATGAGGAACTGATAGATATCGATGAAGAGGCGGATCTGATCCAGGCTGAGAGGATAGTGGTGGATGCGGAGCACGGGGATAAAGACTGGAAAAAGCTGAGACGAGAAGAGAAAAACATCGCTGACATGGCTGAGTTGATGCTGGCTATGAACCTGAATTTTGCTGAACCACAAGAACCAGCCCAGAATCAGGCTCAGGCTCAGGCTCAGGTCCAGAGTCAGGCTCAGAATCAGACTGAAGAAGAGGAATGGCAGGTATGAGAATTCGTGCATTATTTAATCATTTATATTGGATTGAAAACAGTTTACATTATATTCATAAAAATGTACACACACACACACACACAAACACACACACAAACTTTGTCAAACTAAAAAAAAAAGCATCATACAAGCCAGGGTTATGCAAGAATTTAAATAACCTGTTTTACTTGGAAATATTTTACACTGTAAAAGAAAAATGGCTTGTGAAATTTCATGTTGATTGTAAGGCATTGCTGTGCACCATGTGTGTTGTTGTGATGAGCTCGGTGCTACTTTTCTGCTGATGTGTGCCTAGGTGCAAGGCCACCAGAAGAAAAAAATGAAGCAAATGGCTAAAAAAGAGCTGAGGAAGACTTCAGCCGTGAGTGTGGAAGAAGAAAGACAAATCAGGGATGTGTGGATCCTCAGTCTGAAAGACAGATGGAGACTGTATCGGTAAGACACACACACACACACACACACACACACACACACACAGGCTTGGGAATGTCATTTCATTTTGATTGTAAAGGCATTGCTGTTCACCATTTGTGTGTTGTTGTGATGAGCTCAGTGCTACTGTTCTGCTGATGTGTGTTCAGATGCAAGGCCACCAGAAGAAAAAAATGAAGCAAATGGCTAAAAAAGAGCTGAGGAAGACTTCAGCCGTGAGTGTGGAAGAAGAAAGACAAATCAGGGATGTGTGGATCCTCAGTCTGAAAGACAGATGGAGACTGTATCGGTAAGACACACACACACACACACACACACACACACACACACACACATACATTCCCTGCACTAGATGGCAGCATTCACCTACAAACTTCTTTATGCCACTCCAGTGAACTAACAAGATTCAAAATGTAAAATATAAACCATCTAGATTAGATTCATGCTATAAACATCTTTGTTTTCTCCTTCAGTCTTTGGGTTTTGCGCTACCGGAGTTATCTTCGCTCTGAGGCCCTCGCCTCTGAGAAGGAGTATCAGGACGCAGCGGAGCGGCTCAATGAAATCCGCCGTCGTGAGGATCTGTGTGTGCTGCAACAGGCTCGGGTCGTGGGTATGACCACCACAGGAGCGGCTAAATACAGACAGGCTCTGCAGGAGCTGCAGCCCAGACTGGTGATCGTGGAGGAGGCGGCAGAGGTGTTGGAGGCGCACACCATCACCACCCTCAGCAAAGCCTGCCAGCACCTCATACTGATCGGAGATCACCAACAGGTAGAAAGCACTTCAATTATTTTAAATATAATAATATTAAATATTTATGAAATAAATATTTAGTATACTGCATAAACAACCATAATGATTCCATGTGTTAACGCATGTCTTTATGCATTTTAATCTGCACAGTTGAGGCCTAGTGCAACAGTGTACGACCTTGCGAAGAATTTCAATCTGGAAGTGTCGATGTTTGAGAGGCTTGTCGGAGTCAACTTTCCATTTGTGCGCCTTAACTACCAGGTTAGTTTCTGTAAAATCGCATCAGCCATTTAAGGGTAGCACTTAATTTTACAGTCCTGTTCCGCATGTACATACTATGTACTTGTTATAGTAATTAAAATAACTGGGTAATAACTAGGAATTAACCCTGAACCCTGAACCTAACCCTCAACCTAATAAAAATGTCCTGATAATTTACTCAACCCCATGTCATCCAATATGTTCATGTCTTTCTTTCTTCAGTCGAAAGGAAATTAAGGTTTTTGAGGAAAACATTCCTGGAATTTTCTCCTTATAGTGGACTTCAACTGGGATCAATGGGTTTATGGTCCAAATTGCAGTTTCAAATTGCAGAGGAATTAGGGTCTTTTCTAGCAAAACTATCGTCATTTTCTAAAAAAAACCCCAAAATATTTATTTACTTTTTAACCACAAATCCTTGTCTGATTCCTCGGCTGGCATTGTGTAGAACCCTTTGATGCTGCGTTGAAACTGCAGTTTGGACCTTCAACCTATTGATCCTTATTGAAGTCCACTATATGGAGAAAAATCCAGGAATGTTTTCCACAAAAACCTAAATTTCTTTTCAACTGAAGAAAGAAAAACATGAACATCTTTGATGACATAGGGCTGAGTAAATTATCAGCAAATTTTAAATTCTGGAAGAGTGAACTAATCCTTTAACCCATGTAGATACCTTATACTACCAGTACGTTCTTGGGCAAGTACACTGTAAGTACACGTACTGTAAAATAAAGCGTGACCCCTAACCCATGTAGTTACCTTATATTATCAGTACTTTCTTAGGCAAGAACACTGTAAGTATAGGTAAGTGCACATACTGTAAAATAGTGTAACCCCTAACCCATGTAGTTAGTTATTATTATCAGTACTTTCAAGAAAGAACACTGTAAGTATAGGTAAGAGCACATATTAAAAATAAAGTGTAACCCATTTGATTTAATATTTATTGATGTCAGTCATTTTTCTAGTGAATCGTGTGCTAAAGCAACATAAACAACAATCCTGTTCTGTTTATTTCTTTTGCAATGCATTCTAGCATCGCATGAGGCCAAGCATCGCTCGACTGTTGACTCCTCATATCTATGAAACTCTGGAAAACCACCCTTCTGTGCTTGAGTATGACAATGTTAAAGTAAGTCATTTAAGCAAATACAATTGCATAACCTTTTATTATAATATTACATCAGCCCAGACAGATACTTATCGCAGTTTGCTAAAAAGTAAATGATGTACTATTATTTACTTGACACCTGCATCTTATGGTCTACAGGGGCTTTTGACAAATCTCTTTTTCGTGGATCATTGTCACTTTGAGGAAGAGATTAAGGATGGACGGAGCCACCAGAACCCTCACGAGGCTCAGTTTGTTGTCGCGCTTTGCCGCTACTTGCTGCTCCAGGGCTACAAGGCTTCCCAGATCACCATTTTGACGACCTACACCGGACAGCTTCACTGTCTGCGTAATCTCATGCCCTCTCTGAAGTTCGCTGGAGTTAAAGTCCATGTCGTTGACAAATATCAAGGGGAGGAGAACGACATTATCATATTGTCTCTGGTGCGCAGCAATCTACAGAGGAGAGTTGGCTTCCTGAACATATCAAACCGTGTATGCGTTGCCCTTTCTCGTGCTAAGATGGGTCTCTATTGTATCGGAAATATGGAAATGCTCAGCTCCGTTAAGCTGTGGAGCAACATTCTTCACACTCTGAGAGAGCAAGGACAAGTGGGTCGTGCTTTGACGCTGAGTTGTCAGAACCATCCGGATAAACAGATCCATGTGTCCTGCAGTGAGGACTTCAAAGGTGCTCCTGAAGGTGGCTGCGATCAGCCCTGCGATTATCGCCTGGATTGTGGCCATGTCTGCACCCGTATGTGCCACCCATACGATGCTGAGCACAAGAAATACAAGTGCACCAAGGACTGCCCTAAGGTGCTTTGTGAGCTGGGCCACAGATGTACACGTCGCTGTCACCAAGAATGCGGTAAATGCCAGGTACGCGTAGACAAGATAATTCCGTCATGCAAGCACAATCAGAAGGTGCCTTGTCACCAAGACCCTGAAACATTTGTCTGTCAAGAACCTTGCCAAAAGACCCTCCCATGCGACCATCCCTGCAAGGCAACTTGTGGAGAGTCCTGCTCCACTCAGTGCATGGTAAAAGTTGAAATGCAGTTGAAATGTGGACATATGCAGGAAGAACCATGCTACATTTCCAGAGACCACAAAAGAGAGCCAAATTGTAGATCTAAATGTGGCACCACCTTGAAATGTGGCCATCCTTGCCCGGGAACTTGCTATGGATGCTGTCAAGGTCGCCTGCACAAAGCATGCACCCACAAATGCCAACAAACCCTCGTGTGTTCTCATCGGTGTCGGGAGCCTTGTGTGAGAGATTGTCCACCATGTTCGGTTCGCTGCGAGAACCGTTGCATCCACAGCGCCTGCATGAAGACTTGCGGTCAGCCTTGCGCCCCTTGCAACGAACCCTGCGAATGGCAGTGCCCTCACCACAGCTGTACCAAGCTGTGTCACGAACCATGCGACCGTCCACCTTGTTCTGTTCCCTGTAACAACACCTTGCCCTGTGGACACCGCTGCATAGGTCTGTGCGGAGACCCTTGTCCCAATAAGTGTCGCATTTGCCATAAGGATGAGGTCACGGAGATCTTCTTCGGCAATGAAGACGACCCGGATGCTTGTTTCATTCAGCTTGAAGATTGCAAGCACCTGTTCGAGACTACAGGAATGGATCAATATATGAATCTTGACGAAGACCAAGACGCTGAATTGGATCAAAGGGCGATCCGACTCAAGGATTGTCCAAGGTGTCGCACTCCCATCCGTAGAAACCTTCGGTATGGCACTCACATCAACCGCAGCCTGGCAGCCATCGAGATGGTCAAGGAGAAGATCAATGGTGTGCCGGATGTGAGCAAGCGAAAGCAGGAAGTCCTTAGCTTGCAACTGCGTAGGAAGGAGATTTTGAAGAAGCATCTTCCCGACAAGTTTGCCTTCCTTAAAGAGAAGCTCAAAACAAAGGACCTTTCACTCCAACAACATTGGCATCTCGAGAACTTGATGACCTACCTCGAGAGTGTTGGGAAACTGAAAGCAATGCAAGAAGAACACATGTCTCTCCTTCTGGATAAAATTTGGCCGTTCTCTAGCAAAGTTGTAGAAGTCTTGAGATTCCTCTTAGATCCGACTCAGAGGTTTTCAGACCAGCAGATTGCAGATCTCGAACGTGAATTGAAGAGACTCTCCTACCTGGCTGAGCTCAACGTGCGCTGTGGCATGTCACCGATCAGAAGTAGTGTTTATAGCACAGAGATCCAGCAATTAAGAGAGATCCTGGAGGACACTTTGCCTTTCTCCGAGGGTCTAGAACGTACAGTCAAGCAGATGTTTACGGACCTGGACACCAAACTGCCACGCAGTGGCCTGGGCATCACTGATGAAGAGAGGGAGTTAATACTCAAAGCCATCGGTTTGAATAAAGGCCATTGGTACAAATGTCCCAATGGGCACGTGTATGCAATCGGTGAATGTGGGGGTGCGATGCAACAAAGCAAATGTCCTGAATGTGACGCTGCTATTGGAGGCACTAATCACAATCTCATTCAGGGAAATGCTGTGGCGACTGAGATGGATGGCGCAGAGCATGCTGCCTGGTCAGACGCTGCCAACTTGGCAAACTTCGACCTGCAAAACTTTGAAGATTGAAATTCTTAGGTACTGTTGTCTTCTGTCTGCTGATAGGGTTTTAATCTGGTTAACACAAATCAATGCTGCTTTTAATCGGGTAAGGCGGTAGTTGCATCTTTAGCAGAGCAAGTTTTAATTTAACAGTTAGCAAGAACTTTCAAAATGAACTTTTTCTCCACACTTGCCACTGATCTTTTTTGTACCTATGATGAGGAAAAATTTCATTTTATTTTTTTTCCCGCTTATATGTACATTTGTTAAGCGGGACTATCAAACTAGTCGATCTCTTGATGAAATGCTCCTCTCACTTGGATTTTGATCCTCATAAATTCTGGAATTTTAGCTTCCTAGCAAATTTTCCATTAACATAAAATATTGAAGAAGATGCAGATTATACTTGATTTGCTCATGTCAGATTAAAAATGTGACACAAGAGTCAAAATTGTTGCTACTGCCTGCTAAATGGCCAATAACTGCATCTTCATATTTCAGTTCATTAGCTTTTAAAAACATTCTGGAATTATAACAACAGTGATAAAATAAGCACTTTGTGGTTGTTTTTAATAACGTATTGTATATATTATCGAAATCAGTCTCAAAAAATAGATGTGGTCCTGAATGCTGGATCCTGATTGGTCAATATGGCTAATGTACTTAAATACATTTTGTACTTGTACAATTATGTACTTGATCCAGATGCGCTAACATACACAATGAAATCACCAACGATTAACAGTAGCCTACATGTTATAAACTGTATATGCTCACAGAAAAAAATAGCACTTAATAAAATCATGTTTTAATGAAAATGTGTGTCGTTAATGTTTTAAGATGGTAACTTTCATAAAAGCAACTTAGCCTTTATAGCTAATGCTTTTGGTTGGAAGTATATACTAATGTTCGTCTTTGGCTTGATTTCACTAGGTGGCAGCAGTGTAACGTCAACAACTCTCAGCAACAAAGTCAGTATACATGTGTGCTTTCCCATAACCCAAGCTGTGCTTTCTCTCATGTACGGTCAGACTCTGACCTGCATCAAGAAACACACTGGTCTCTGTCAACTTCAGCAGGTTTATTCTCTGCTGATATCTGCCTAATAATAAAGCATTACCTGAGCTCTCAGCCTAAATTACAGAGCAAGTCCAGAGGCTAGTCTGTGAGCGGCTGGGACGGCTTCCATTTAGGCTTCCCAACAGCTTACATCAGTTCATTATGTGATGAATGTCGTCCTGTCATAACATAAACCCGAATGCAAAGTCGGCACTTTCTGCACAGGAACTAAGGGTGGGGTGGAGAAGCGACAACAACGACAAAAACTGTTGTGTCAGGATGCGAAGGAAAAGCAAGCAGGAGTTTAAGCATATTTCTGAGGGACAGTATTTACAGCCGGTGATTTTATAGGCCGAAAAAAAGCAAGTGAAGCAAAATGCAACAATTTCTTGTGTCTTTTTTTGGCGTTAGTTTAATGCTTCACGAGTGCCTAAGAACATCCCTTAACTGTGGTAAAAATCAATCTTTCAGTGCTTTATTGCTTTTGTGCAACGGTGGCAACAGCAACACGATAAAAGACAGCAATGTTCAATAAATCACTGAGCGATGATGACAAAAGTTGTTTTGCTAATTAATATAATTGATTCATTTAGCTGTACAGCATTTACTGTTGATCAACACAACATTTTGGCAGCTTTATGCATAATTGGCGTGAAGTTACGGTTTCCAGGAGTCAGTTTTTCAATGGCTTCACGCTCATCTGCTCACTAAGGATGTGACTTTTATTTTCTGTTTGAATTCAAGGACAGATTAGGACAGGACCCCGAGTCTGACGCATGATTGGGGGAGGGTTCGAGCATCTATGCATGATTGTTCGTCACAATGAGTCATTGTGTTTAATGGAGAGGATCGTTTAAGTGTCACACACATACAGATGAGCACACGCTAACTCCTGCCGTCCACCCTGAGTGCTAATGCAATTAGGGTTCAAGTACCTCAGTATATGCAAATAGAGAAAAACATGTTACAGCACCATAGAAGAAAAGTAGGGTTCTGGTTGAATTTGGGACATGTTGAATATGATTCCAGGTTCTCAGAACAAAAAAATATCATGTTTTTTTTAAATTTATTTTAAAAAGTAGTGCCATGGTATATAATAGGGTTTGCCAGATATGGGTTTGTTAGATTCTCGTGATAATGGCAGTACAAAATTAAAAGAAATAATAATAAAAAATAATAATTTTATTAAAAAAAATATATATATATTTAAACCAAATGAAATGTAGTTATTAACCATTATAAAATAAATAAAATTATACTACAGGATTTTTAATTATGCAAAACGAAAATCAAACAAAAAATCAAATACAAAACGTTTTACATTTATGCATTCTCTGCATCAAACACTTGACACTGGAATTGCTAATTTGCCACTATTTACTTGCTTGAGCTACAGACATTTTAATGTAATATTCCAAAATAAGTTATTTAGTTAATTATATATTATGTTTATTATATTATTTGAGTAAAACAAAAAAGCTGGAAAACTCTGGTATATATGGTAATCATTCAGTACCAAGGTATATTTATGATATCATACATATACCATGGTATGTACCAGTTCTATTTTGATTAGCTCAATTGGAGAATTTGAAGAGAAATCAAAAAATTTTTTAATGCAGACTTTGCTGTCTTAGAAAATCTGAGCACACTTTGAGACATTTTTCAGATTTCTTCTGAAATTCTAGAGATTCCTGCTGTCTTTTCTCAGGAGAAACATCGGAGATGCTTAAAATTTTAAGGCCTGAAGTCTCGATTTGTTCTCCATTTAACCTCATTGCTTTCTAGGAGAAACTATTGGATAAAAATAGCTCTCATTTGCAATCCGTGATTCTCGGGGAAGTAGTGGTTTATCTGTTCAATGACTGCAAATTGTTCTCACTGTTAGCATCAGTAGATGTGCACGTCATTATGATATCTGCGGCTGTTTTCCGCGTTACATTTATCAAACCCGCCTGGTTGGAACGAACTGATTAAAATTTCATTGGGCCCTGTGGTGACCAGCTATATGCTTTCCTGAAATAATGTGCATGTGGATGTGTAAATGTAAGGTTACAGCTTCGCCATGAAAGCATATGAAAGCCTTATTCACTCTTGTCTTGTTCTGTATGTGTGCTCGAGCGGCTCATTTCAGTGCCAGTCACTTTTGTGTCCTGCAGTACGGCTGCTTTAATTAATGTTGGATTATACGTCCTTTGAACAGTCACAGATTCATGTTCAAAAGGAGGTTTGTCGTGTAACGAGGTGTAATCGTAAGTGGAGTCTTGGAGTGTCTTATGAAACATGGAAAAATGTCTGAACTTTTAATCATGTAATTACCAATGGGAACAGTATAGGGGAAGAAAAAGAAAAAAACTGTGGCTAAAAGATTAACCTGCTTAATACTAGGTTCTGTCATTCCAAACCTGATGAGAAACAACACCAATAACTTACCTAATCTACTCCAGTTACGCATCCGCTTGTTGCAACAAGAATTTCCGTTCATTTCTGGAAATTGGTTTTTTAAGTCACTAGAGATGCACGCTTTACTCAGTGCATTGAGTTCCTCTGTGGTCATTCAGAAACAATGCCCGAATGTGATTTAACAGGCCATTTTAAATGTAAATGCAGTTTTGTTCATCATACGATGCATGCCTCTCTCATGACATGTAAATACAATCCAGCATCTTTTTGCCCAGGTAAGCATATTTACTCAGGTGTGATTCTAAACTGATTTGAATAAATGTATGAAACTCAATTTCACCTAATGGCGGCTCACTGTTCGAGCACCTGCGGTTGAGTTAGTGAGTGACATTAAGTCGTTTTGCTGCGCTGGCCTGAGAAATGCTTCATAACTCTGGATTCAATTCAGCATTTTCAATATGACACCATATGTGCTTTTTTGAAATAGGCAATTATGTGTGCGGGCACTTCACATTTAATGAAACATGGCCAAGAAACTGCAGCTAATGAGAAGCAATTCTCTTCCTTATAATTTCAGACCGCGTCAGTTTACTGGAGTACGTAACGGCTCATGTAACAGTATGGTAATTATTTATCATACTGTTCATTCACACTGTTCATCATCGGAAAGTATTTATCCAAATATCCAAACTTATATTGAAAAATAAAGTACTTCACATACATTACGTATAAGTTACACTTATGAATTTTTAAGATATTTATATTGAATATAATATGTGATACACACACACACACACACACACGTATATATATACATTTTGCATTACACATACATAAATGACTTTTTTGATATTTATATATTTTATAAAGATATAGATAGAAAAATATATAGGTTTTTTTGGTTGCTACGGTGTTCTAGTTTGTTACTAGGTGGTTGTCCAAAGAGGCTCAGGTTTCGTCCTTTAGTGTAAATATGAGGGCTTTTTTTCATCTGTTTTATTGGTAGTTTATAGAAGTAGTATCACAGTTCTCCTTAACAAGCTGATGATTTGATGTATTGTAAAGGTATCATCCTAGCTTGAGCAATAGAAATGCTTCTGCTTGCCTTTGTACCGGATATGATTGTCGTCTCAGGTTTGACACAGAAGCATCCGTGCCTTAATTTAACCTGCCGCCATTTGAGTCATGCGTTAAAAGACATCCGTGCACTATATAACACTACGAAAGCCATTCTGTTTGAAAAGAGACCCGAAAATCTTGGCATGCCCCATTGGCCGATGTTGCAACGTGCCAAGTGTACTGAATGGACGTTTGGCAGCGAGCGGGGGGGCGTCTGACAGCCTGCTTTTATATGTCTGTGTAGCTGCGTGATTTGTGCGCTGCCAAAACCATCGATCCACTCCAAATTAGAACAATTACTGCCGCCTCGCCTTCCTTTTCCCCTGCCTTTCATTAAAAACGGCTCTGTCGATAGCACTATGTCAGGATTAATGTGATGCCGACCTGACAGGATGTCATTATGTGATTATTTCATCTTGGGCTGGCAGAAGGAAAAGAATAAGACAGGATGAATCTGAAAAATTATTGTTAAAATGATGTTTTGTTTCACCTGGCACCTTGAGAACTTCCTTGAACGAACAAACATCGGCCTGCATGTCTTCAGCCAAAACAGGTGATTTCCTATAGCAGCGGTTTGCAAACTCTTTATTGGGAATTGCATATACATAGCATATTTCATGCAATGCAGTTGTTTAATTATGCAATGCAATGCAAATGTTTAATAACCCTCATTGCATTGCAGCTTAAACCCATGTAGTCTGGGTTTGCTTTTTCGTTATCTTGTTTTATGTGTGGTTTTTGAGTATGAGGGTGTCACACAACACATCCATGTTGACATCTGTCTGATTCAGTGAGTGTCTGCCAAGTGACAGATGAATTTTGTGCAAGAAAACTTTTTGATTTGAGTATGTTAGGGCAAATGATTTTTGACATTGGCAGCAAATGGCATGTGAAGTGTTTCTCCTCTCCTTTATAAGTCTATTTATTTTGCCAATGAAATTATATGGTTAATTGCATTTTTTTTGTTTGCTTAGTTGTTCCCTGCTGATTTTAGGTGGGATAATTTCAGTCAATCAGGATCAGCTGGCAGGAAAGTTTGGAAGAAGCCTTGCGATTCCTATTAGATTCAATTCCATCAGGATCCAACACCAGCAGGTGGCAGGTCTCGAATATATGAATTAAAGAGCTTTTCTTGTGCTCGAAATCTGCTGTGAAATGGGTTAGTTTAAGAGAAAAAAAAACATTTTTGGGACCTTTCGGTGAACAGTTCTTAAAATAACCATTTTTCTAAAACATTTTTATTATCTAATAACCTTATACCTAACAACCTTTTTTGCAATTGAAACGTTCCATGGATGTAAAAAGGTTCTTCACTGAACCGTTGATTGCAATGAAGCTTTATAACAGTAGTCATGGATCAAGTACCTTCTTCAATGTAAGTATGTTGGATTTTTCCACCTGTTTTATCATTCTTGTCATTCTTCAGGCATCACTTAGAAATGTACTAGCACATCTTTGCTAAAACACTGAATAAGAACACTTGGGTATTTTTTGCAGTGTGGGAAATCTACCGGGTCTTTTGGATATAAAATGAGTAAGAAAGGATGAAACTGAAAGTGTTTAGAATTGTATTCGCTTCCCTGGTGTGTATCTGGTCAGACCTTGAAGTGAAATGTCAGAGTGTATAAGTCCATTCTCATGAACACTTTCACAGTCTGTAGGTGCTTATGAGGAAAAACTGCATGCAGAGGTATTACTGTATTTGCCTGTGAAGCCAGGAAATCAACAAGGACTGTCAATTTAACAAGTTAAAGGAGTTCACCCAACAATTTGCAGATAATGTTCTCACCCTCAGGCCATCCAAGATGTAGAAGACTTTGTTTCTTTATGGGACTAGATTTGAAGAAATTTAGTTCTACATGCAATGGATGCTCTGCAGTGAATGGGTGCCGTCAGAATGAGAGTCCAAACAGCATAAAAACATCACAGTAATACACAAGTAATCCACACCACTCCAGTCCATCAGTTAATGTCTTGTGAAGCCAAAAGCTGAGTGTTTGTAAGAATCCATCATTAAGATGTTTTTAACTTCAAATAATTCTGGCCAAAAATATGAGTGCATAATCCATAATAACGCTTCCTCCAGTGAAAAAGTTAATCTCCTGTCATCTACCCCACATATTTGTTTCGACTCTTTTGGACTGTTTTGGCTTGTAAACGGTGTTTGATCTGTGCAGATTTCTCTCCTGATTCAGACCAGAACACTTTTCACTGGAGGAAGCGTTATTATGAATTATGGACTCAAGGTTTTAGTTAAAACATTTTGATGATGGATTTGTTTCAGCTTTTGTCTTCTCAAGATGTTAACTGATGGACTGGAGTGGTGTGGATAACTTGTGGATTATTGTGATGTTTTTATCAGATGTTTGGACTCTCATTCTGACGGCACCCATTCACTGCAGAGCATCCATTGCTGAGACACTGATGGAATGACAAATTTCTCCAAATCTGATGAAGATACAAACTCATCTACATCATGCATGATCCGAGGGTGAGCACATTTTCAACAAACATTCTTTTTTTTTTTCTTCATAAACTATTCTTTTAGGCTTTGAAAATAATGCATTTTCTAAAACAAGCTCTTGTTTCTTCAAATCATCCTTTGGGTCTGTTATTTTGAATGCAGCTACAAAGCAGAGCAGGTTATGAAGCTCCTCGATCCTCAGCAGGGAATTTCACGGCGTGAAACAAAAGGCCGGCACACGCAGACCTCTGGTTTTGTCGTGGCATGTTGCATATGCCTTCCTGTACAGGAGCGTGTTCTTCTCTCTGAAATCAGCTGAGCGAGGTGCCCTGCGCCCGCGGGTTCCTGCCAGCCGTGGTGAATGAATTTCGACAGCTGCACGGCCACAGATAGTCACATTGTGTCATGACAGAGCAGGGGCCAAAGAGAGGGAGGAATACAGGAGAGGTAGAGCCTCTCGCTGCTGACCTGAGATCTGTCAAAGCCCCTTCAGCCTGCTGTGGCAACATGTCAACAACATCTGCTAACAATCTGCCTACAATTAGTCAGATGCCCAGGAAGGTTTCGTCAGGCGACACCTGTTCATTCTGCCATCGCAGGAGGACACGTTCTGGCAGAGGGCCGAATTAAACACACCGATTTCTGCTAAAATACAGAAAATAGTGCAGTTTCTCATCTGTTGAAGTGAAAGTCAACCTGACATCACAAGTGATATTTGCTTTTTTTAATATATGCTCCTGCCCCTGTGTATGATTCATCTGTGCACATAAAATCGCTCGTAATCTTTCATCAAAATGTAATAACTTGCTCTGAAATGTTCCTTTTCAGCTGACGTGATCAGTCCCTTCAGGGCAGGTCAGTCCAATTGGCAAGCATCTTGCTAAGGCCTTCAGGCAGCTATTTCCAGTCTTGTAAGTACAGCACTTATCTACTCGAATGGGAAACGACTGCATCTCCAAAATTTTAGCCATGATAATAAAATAATAAAGTGCAACAGTTGGTTTCCGTAAGTAAAAATCCCATTCATTTTCTCAAAAGGGGAATTCATTTTTAACAATAATTTATAAACTTTTAAACACAGACAAACTATAAGGTTGCTAATCGATGGTATATACTTTTGCTGAAGCCATCAGGCCACACTATTTCAACTTTTTTATTTTATTTTGAATAATCATGTTTAACAGCAGAATTCCTGGTGGAAAAATTACATTACCCCGTGACGAAATCAAAACAAGCAATGAAGCCTAAAACAAACAAAACAAGAATGCTTCTATAGACGCAATCAACATCTTTAAATTTACATGAACAATTATGCATTTCTAAGTTGCTTTTATCCAAAGCGACAAAATAGGAGCAAAACCAAGTTGTCAAGGAGCCAACAATATTTGTATTTAGTGCCAATGGTTGTGGGACAATAGTTTGTTGGACAACTAGATTAGGAAGCAAGCTACAGAAGAGAAGAAAACGTGTTTTTAGAATATAAAATCAATAGTTTTATTTATCATCATTTTGTTATTTGCAATGCTTTGTGGGACTGTAGTTTATTTAAGTTAAGTACATGGTCTCATGCTTTTGTCAGATCTTCAAATACTTTTAGCTTGTAATCAGTTTGTATTGTTGTGATTCACTTGATTGGTTCGGTTCATGGCTTATAACTCTTTAACAAAGACTTTTCAAAATCCCTCTGGGAAAAATACTTCCAGAATCAAGGCCACTGAAAACGTGGGAAGACTGTTGCATCCTATAAAACTCCTTACAGCAGGTTCTGTTTCACATATTTAGGAGCTCTCTAGATAATAGGCATTGGTGCAATATCTGATATTATATAATACAGTGATTTTATAGGTTGCTTACAAAAAGTTATTTTGTCAGGGCACATACTTTTTGTTCTGAGAAAGTGTTACTTCACAAATATTTTCATATTAGCATATCATGAAGCCTTGTTGCTACATAAATAAAAATATAACCTGAATCTGACCATTTTGTACTTAAATTACTCCACACACATCATCATTTCAATACCAGAAAAACACCCCTCAAATCTCAATGAAGTTTATGTTTCATTCTTTTATCTTTTAATGGCTATATTATTAGCCCCGGGTTAATCTGCACAACCCTGTCTGGTGGTGTTTAGTCAGAAGATGCATAAAGCCAGCAATTTTAACGTCCGCAGTAATTCAGATGAGCAAGGAAGCTTGTGCAAAGTTAGCATGATTAAAACAGCGGTTTTGGATGGTTGAATGTTTTAGCGGTTTGCTGACCTTTTACAGCGAGAGGTTAATTGCAATGTGCTTATGCAAAAGGACAGTTTTGGCCCAAGTCAGGATTGTGGACCAGATGTCAAGTGCTTTGTGTACAATACAATGTGCAATTCAGTCTTAAAATAATCTTCCACTCCAAAGGCTAACTCTCTAAAGATAAGTCTCTAAGTACTCTGCATTTTAATTGCTTCTAAATGCATTCATTTATTTATATGACAGTTATTTACCAGTGTAACTACTTGTGCTGCTATGAAACTTTCATAAATAATGAAATGCATACATGGAGACAGCATTTCTACAGTATTTAAAGGTTGAACATGATTCATGAAATCTGTCACAAAAAATATGGTGATAGTAATACAGTCATTTATTTACTAACCTATGATGTTTTATTTAAATCTGTATCTTATCTGTATGTATAAACTAGATATGTGCTTAACTGTCAAAGCTACAGTACTGTTAGAAGTTTTAGGCACTTGTGTAAAAATGCTGTAAAATGAGGATGCTGTCAAAAATAACTGATGCCATCAAAATGAATGTTTGGAAATGCAAACTGATATTTCCTACTGACACACTACAGCAAAAGATAGAAATAACTGACTTAAAACCATTTTTTTTTTTAGTTAGTGAAAAAAACTAGTGTTTTAATAATTTTTATGTATGTATGTATGTTTGTTTGTATGTGTGTGTGTTTGTATGTGTATATCCTTGTTTTAAAAGGAAATATGAATCAAACTATTCTGTGTGATTCCCTCAAAAGCATTTCAAATCCATTAAAAATGTATCTAGGTCACAGTAAAATACATCTTCTGCTCATCAAGGCTGCATTTATTTGATCAAAAATACAGAAAAAAACAGTAATCTTGCGAAATTGTTATTACAATATAAAATAATGGTTTCTATTTTAATATCCCTTAAAGTATCATTTATTTCTGTGATGCAAAGCTGAATTTCCATCAGCATCATTACTCCAGTATAAAGTGTCACATGATCCTTCTGAAATCATTCTAATATGCTGATTTATTATTAGAATGATCAATGTTGGCAACAGTTGTGCTGCCAAATATCTTTTTGGAAACTGCGATACATTTTTCAGGATTCTTTGATGAATAAAATGTTAAAAAGAACAGCATTTACTCAAAATATAAATCTTTTCTAACAATATAAATCTTTGCTATCACTTCTTATCAATTTAACGCATCCTTGCTGAATAAAAGTTTTAATTTCTTTCAAAAAAAGAATAAAAATATATTGACCCCAAACTTTTGAACAGTAGTGTATATTGTTAGAAAAGATTTCTATTTTAAATAAATGCTCTTCTTTTTAACTTTTTATTCGTCAAAGAATCCTGAAAAAAAGTATCACAGGTTCCAAAAAAATATTAAGCAGCACAACAGTTTCCAGCTCTGATAATAAATTAGCATATTAGAATGATTTCTGAAGATCATGTGACTCTGAAGACTGGAGTAAAGATGCAGAAATTTCAGCTTTGCATCACAGGAATAAATGAGATTTTAATGTATATTAAAATAGAAAAATTACATTTTATATCATAATAATATTTCACAATATTACATTTTTCCTTTTGATCAAATAAATGCAGCCTTGATAAGCATACGAAACTCCTTTAAAAAACATTAAAAATCGTTCTGATCCTAAACTTTTGACCGGTAGTGTATGTATTATAATGGTGGTGTAAAAATTGCAGCTATAGTATTTGATATTGCAGTAACAAAGATTCTCGCAGCTCAGTTATACAGCAGTGCTATTAAATGACTGACTGAATGATTTCCACTTCATTAATTATGATTATCCAGGCTCACTGTTTCTGTGACTGATATTTCTATATGATTTAATAATCATTAAAGTATGAAGTTCTTGAAGGATCTAATTATCACATGCACAGCACATACTTATTTTTCAATTAATTATGTCAAATTGCCTTTTCAGTTCGATAAGATGCACTCAACCTCTCACATGCATTCATCGCTGTGAGCTGATGCATTGTCCTGAAACCAACAAAATAAAACAAGAAGTGTGCTTTACATTTTATATTTGATTTGCATTTGAAGCATATCAATGTTACGCTAATGGCTTCTATTGCTATTTTTCTTCCTTAGGTTTCTGTTGGTTGCACTGCCACCCTTCTGCATCATGCTGTCAGGTTTACAAACAATGGAAAGCATGTGTGACGACCGCAAACTCCAGAATTAATGCACGATTTCTGGGATTTAACAAGTCGCATTACTGGATTTACCGAAATTTGCAAGGTTAGTTGCATCAGATCTTTGAAAGATATTCATAGTTTTATTTAAGATCAAAATCCTCTTTTAGACTGTTCCGGTTTATAAACTGTGCTTGATCTGTGCAGATTTCTCTCCTGATTCAGAAGAGACAACTTTTTGACTGGAGGAAGCGTTATTATGGATTATATTTGGACTATTTTACTATTGGACTATACTCTTTATATTTTAAATATGGACTCATATTTTAGCCAGAAGCAATGGTTTGAAGTTAAAAACATCTTAATGATGGATTTGTTTCTCACAAACACGCAGCTTTTGGCTTCACAAGACCTTAACTGATGTACTGAAGTGGTATGGATTGCTTGTGGATTATTGTGATGTTTTTATCAGCTGTTTGGACTCTCATTCTGACGGCACCCATTCACTGCATAGCATCCATTGGTGAGCAAGTAGTTTGATGGATTTATTATGCACCTGTCCCCAAAATGGCACAAGCTGGTCACTTTATATGTCGGTCAAATGGTCTGTTTCTAGACCAGACTTTGTGCAGCAAGTCTAGACTGCCTGTGACAGCACTAAATACGACGTTTGCTGCTTGCTGACCGGGAAAGTAACTGTGTTAAGCATGCAACAGATTAAAACGTTCAGCTTTGGAAAGTTTCCCCAGCACCATTTATATTTTTCATTTTCATTATCTGTCACTGGAGGTATAAATGCCACGAGGATTAGAGAAATTACATGGACTCTTTGCTCGCCTGCCCTCCGCACTTATCCGCCCTTGTCCTCCATCCATCCCCGGGTCGTTAAACTCCCGCCGGCATTCTCCTCACGCTACACGGGCTGAGGCAAAGCTCCGGCGGCCGGGTCGCAGACAAGCGCATAACCTGGGCGACTGGCGTAGTGTTTTAGGAATTTCTATAATCCTGGAGATCTATTACAGATAGCGCCGCTGACACAGGCTACAGAGATTAGAAGCAGCAGATGCTTCTGACTGTATTGATTGGCCCTTCTCATCCCTTGGCCGCATGGGTGTGTAATGGAACGCGGTAATGAATTCCAGCAGCCTGTCACAGTCCGAGACCTCTAATTGAGTCGGAAGCGTGTGAAGAGTTGTGCGCGTATGGACGTGTGACTTTAGAAAGAGATTAACCCTTCTTAAAAACCCTTTTTTTGTCTTTCATTCTCTTTAATTCTTGATGCAGTGCTCTTCAAAAGCGTCCAGCTGATGTCTGAAACAGTGTGTGCGCGCGTGAGCTTTTGGTGCAGCTGAGGATTATTGTTGCTGGAAAGTTACATCATCTTCTACTCGAGGAAGTTCTTCTATAAGCCCGTGAGCTCTTCAGCACTCAAACACTGATGAGGAGGATGCAATGATATATCAGTGGCCGTATCTGTGTTTTCACTGTTTTTTGAATCAAATGCACATTACAACCCTGTGCATAGCCTATTTGAAGACTCTGTTGGGTGGAATAATTGTCTTTTTTGTTATGAAAAAAATATATAAACATCCTTTACTCGGACTAGTAACCTTAATTTTTCATCCCCCTTTGGCAAAAGCATCGAAAAAATCCATTGAGGTTTTAAACAAGACAACTTTTTGAATTATAAAAGCATAATTAAAGATTAAATATATTAACAACCTTAATTCAATAGACAAGCCCTAATATCTTAAGTAAATTCATGTTGTTTTCAAGATGTTTATATATTTTTGATGGAAAACAAGAACAAATATTGATTACACTGCGAAAAGTGATTTTGTCTTGTTTCCCAGTACAAATAGAGAAATGCAAAATCACCTAAGAAAAGTATGTTTTCCGAAAATAAAAAAGTTTTTGCACGTACAAAACAAACAAACAAAAAAGAAAACATTAGGCAACAAACCTGAAATTCAAACTATTATTGTTAATAGGTCTATGTTGATAATATCAAAACTTAGTTGTAAATTACAATAAGTTTCTACTTCTTTTCCACTTGTATTTTAAGTTAACGTGGGTATATTATCGTTATATTCTTTTAGGTGTTGCAAGATCTCTCGCTTAAAAGCATCACAACAACTTAAATCCAGTTAGTGTTCCTATTAGATTTTGTATTTACATTCAGCTGAGGCTTTTGTCCAAACAATATGTGAGTTTATATGTATATCACATATCAGTACGTGATATATTCCCTGAAATGCTTTTGTTTACATGCTGTACTGTTGTCTACACTTGCACTTGAATTTGCCTTGAGCTGTTTATTTTTAGCCAAGCAAACACGGTGCATGTTTCCCATTTGGAATGGTGGACTGCATAATGATAAACAATATTTACAGTTATTACTAATATCAGAGTAAAAATATGTATGTTTGTTCTGGCACATCGCCATTCTAAAGGAAAATAATCAGATGCATTTCCTTTGTTTTAAATTCAAAATGCATTTTCTAACTTTTTATAAGACTATTGCTTGAATAGTTAGAGCCACATTTGAAATCAAAATGCTCTAAGCGTGTGCCGGGAATTACTGCTGTCAAATCAGCCTTTTGCTTACTCGTAGGTCAACCAAAATCAATACAGTATTTGACTGTAAATTACTCTTTGTGGAGCGGATTTCATCTGGAATCAAATCACGGTTGTGTCATGTTTTTCCACAGTAAGTTATTGAGTTTTTCTGCTAACATGAGCATTGGCCTCCTTAGGTCTTCCGTGCAATTACGTCAACTAACAAACTTGCCGAAACGAGCTACACGCTCGACTGGGAAACTTGCAAAATCTGCATGTAAATATTTAGTCTTGCTGCATATTCTCAGGTGAAATGAGCGTGCTGTTGAAAACCCGTGCCTGCTACATTCATTATTGACTGCCGCGGTGCTGCCAAGCCACTTCTAATAGGCGGCGGTGAAGCCCATGAGCCTCCTTTTCTTCTCGCAGCATGTGTGCTTTCCCCACAGGCATCAGCATTGATACGATAGATTGCTAACAACACACAATAGCTACAAGGCTGCTGCTAATCACAGTATTGATCCTAAAACTCTTCCCATTAGAAACTCTTTAGCTTTGCGGGTAGCATTGTATGAATGAAGTCTAGTTGTGGAAGTCTCCTGGGACTGTGATTAAGACCTGCTTCTGGACACTAACGCCAGTATTCAGACCTAGAGTTGCATAGAGAATCCATCAGTGATGAACCAGCGGTTTGCTGATATCTGGAGAAATACAGATGAACTCTGTGACATGGGCAGAAAACGAGGCATGGATACATTATTTATAGTGGCTACTATAAATAATACTATACTAAAAGTAACAATGATAAAAAGTAACTACGGAAACAGGCTTCCATAGTTTTAGCATTGTTTATAATGCAAGTGTCAACTAAAAAAAATCTAATATTCATTGGAGGTAATTTTTTAAAAATTAATTATCTTTTAGATTTGCTTGATGCTCGCAAGAGTCACAGCATAGGCATTGCACATAAAACCAGCTAAATATTCAACGTGTGTCATTTTAAATATAATAAGCATTTAGACTAAAGTTAAAAAGAAAGGTTTTTGCATTACAAGAATGGAAAAAGTGGGTTTTCATGCTGGTGTATGGGAAATTATTTAGGACCAACACATTTTAATTTAATGGGAAAATATGTGATTATCACACAAAAATATCTTGCAGGGCAATGTGTATCCCTCTCCAAAATCTTTTTATTTAATCTTTGTTCTTTTTAGCATCTTAGTGGTGAAAGAATCGACCGCCAGCAATTTGCAGCATCAAACTCATTGGTCTTCAGTGAAAGGTGTTGACTTTTAATTGATAGATGGCCGCCGTGGCAAAGGGCATGTGTTGATTGAATTTGTCTTTGATATGATGCATCATGCACTGGTGCAATTTATATACTTTTTACTTTACTTTTAGTCATTTAGCAGACGCTTTTATCCAAAGCGACTTACAAATAAGAAAAAGTAATTAAAACTAAAAGCTAAAACTCTATAAATACTATATATATATACACACATTTAAGAAAATAAAAGAAATTATTAATATACAACAACATGACATAAAAACGGATTCTATGCAAACATGGAGTGATATTTAAAAGCATAACTGTTGCAAACAAAACTATTGCAACACCAGTACAGCGACTGTAGACAGGTGAATAGAGCTTCGAGTTGTTTGGAAATGTCAGTCAGAGCTGCCTTAAATGTTGCTGTCGTTTTAATAATGAGTGTGTCTTTTAAAGGGTGTGATACATTGTTTTCATTAATGGCAGGTTAATAAGTGTAAATGCATCTTTTTGTGTTACCGACTCATCACATGCAGCGTTTCCCATTTAAAGAGTAGAAACTGTCCTGCACGCAGCAGTGTGTCATTCAAATCCTTCTTCGGGCATTTTAAAGAGTTTCATTTAGAATGGAATTCGTTCTATAATCGTTTTCATAATTGACATCAGTAATAGCAGCATTCTGGGAAAACCTAAGCTAGAAAAGCTGTAAGTAATAATTACTCTGAACCGCCTCAATTTATTTGACCTTTAAAAGCCAGCTGCTCCGCTGCAAGCAGTAAACATCTGCATTGACCTGGATGACCGATGCCAGGGTTTTTCGGTTCATGGGTCCCAGGAGTGGATCTCAGTCCATCAGACGAGTACAGGCTACTATTGCATTGGTTACAGTGAAGTCAAGCAGGGTCATTCCTGTTACGCAGCACCTTTTGAAGTATTTCTATAAAAGCGTATTCCAGACTGTCAGATATGTGCTCTGGTTGAACTTCGGCACTTTAGTCATTATAATGTTCACATTTTTTACATGCAAGGCCAAGAAAATGAGCACGATGTTCATAAAGACATCAACTTGAAGTTCGTTTTCATCTTTTTTTATATACATCAAACTGATTAGTGTTTTAGAGAGACACAAATCAACAAACAAAATGAATCCGTTCCTATACCTTTGTGCTGTTGTTTTTCCTCCAAAATGATGTCACTTCCCGGGGGATGATGGCGTTACAGGAATAGTCCACCCAAAAATTTGCTGAAAATGTACTCATGGCATCAGGCCACCCAAGATGTAGCTGAGTTTGCTTCTTCATCAGATTTGGAGAAATGTAGCATTTGCTCAGCAATGGATGCTCTGCAGTGAATGGGTGCCGTCAGAATGAGAGTCCAAACAGCTGATAAAATATAATATAAAGTACATCAATTAACATCTTGAGAAGACAAAAGATGTTTGTAAGAAACAAATCCATAAAACATTTTAACTTAAAACCATTGCTTCTGATTAAAATACATACGAGTCCATAATCCATAATAACGCTTGCTCCAGAGAAAAAGTAGTCTGGTCTGAATCAGGAGAGAAATCTGCACAGATCGAGCACCGTTTACGAGCCAAAACAGCTCTAAACAAATATGTTGGTGCATTTTGATGTGAGGGGACAACAGGAGATGGACTTTTTCAAGTGTTATTATGGATTATGGACTCATATTTCGACCAAAAACAATGGTTTAAAGTTAAAAATGTCTTAATGATAGATTTGTTTCAGCTTTTGTCTTCTCAAGATATTAATTGATGGACTGGAGTGGTGTGGAGTATTGTGATGTTTTAATCAGCTGTTTGGACTCTCATTCTGACGGCACCCATTCACTGCAGAGCATCCATTGCTGAGACACTGATGCAATACATTTCTTCAACTCTGGTGAAGAAACAAACTCATCTACATCTTTGATGACCTGAGTGTGAGCACATTTTCAGCAAAATTGCATTTTTGAGTGAACTATTCCTTAGTTTAAAACATCAAACGAGGAAACATCTGTAATATTTCTTAAAGGGGTCATATGATGCTTTTTTAAAGATCATTATTCATCATGTGACCCCTTTAATAAATAAGCAGCTTTTTAGAAATTAAATCATTTAAAATTCAAAATGTTATTGTGATAAAAGAAAACCATCTAATTTGAGTTTACCCAGTATTTCAGGAATGACAGAGTCCAAAGCAACAGGCCGACTGTCACTTCTCCAATTCCTCAATCTTACTTTGTCTTGGCCTCCGTCCTGTAGTCTATTAAAGTATCTCTTACTTCAGTGTACTTCCTCCACCGTGCCATTTTATGGTGTAGAGCGCTAACTCAGCACTGCAACCCTTAAAAAACACACTAGGGTTTTATAGCATCAAAGCATGTAGACGTCCTGCTATAAGAACAGATGGTGCCAGACTGCTAATGGTTAGCTGCTTCTCGCTCTGTGCTGTGCATCTTATAATTGACCCTTTTAAATCTACAGCGTCAGAGTGCCAACGCGCTACATGCGCATCCTTTTAATGGAATGTTTTTCTCCACCTTTTAATTAAGATGTCGGTACGTACGTTAGAGATGGTGCAACAGAGCTGGTTGTCAAGGCTGGAAAGATTTATGGCCGTTCATGCCCTTGGTTAGTAATCAATGTCAGCAAGAGTTAGCTAGCATGTTTGCTTGAATGTTAATGATTGTTGTTTTAGGGCAATATCTCTCCCAGTAGCCTCAAAAGCTTTTTTAACATTTGAGAAGTGGCATAAATGATGCTTTTAACATTTAACGTGATTCCTGTTGTGCAGTAGTTTTTGGACTCTGTAAAGGTATATTTTATTTGATTTAAAAATGTTTTTAATATGATTGTTTGTGTTATTTTAGGGAAGTATTTTACATTTACATTTAGTCATTTAGCAGATGCTTTTATCCAAAGCGACTTA
>NW_015630361.1:1119568-1144662 GCF_001515625.1 Sinocyclocheilus rhinocerous | reverse complement strand
AGATGCTTTTATCCACAGCGACTTACAAATGAGGACAATAGAAGCAATCAAAACTAACGAAAGAGCAATAATATGTAAGTGCAATGACGAGTCTAAATAAATAATAAAATAAAAAGAAAACAAGTAGATACAACAGAAAAAAGAACAGGGAACACTAGTGTTAGAGGGTCTTTTTTAATAAAAATAAAACGTCAAAATGATAGAAAAAGAATAGAGAATGCTAGTGTTGGAGGGTAATTTTTATAAAAGATAAAAAAAAAGAAAACAAATGGATAAAAATAGAATTGAAATAGAGAGTGCTAGAGTTCAGAGGGTCAAATGAAGATGGAAGATAGGTTTTTAGCCATTTCTTGAAGATGTATTTTATGTATTTATTTTATTTTTTATTTTATTGTATTTTGTATAGAAGCATACAGCAGACATTCAGAAATTTGCTCTGACATTTAATCTTTATTAATTATATTTTTTATTATTTGTATTTATTGTTATTGTCATAACAAAAAAAAAAACACTTGCAGCAGTAAAAAAAACAAACAAATGGCTAAATTTTTTTTTTTTTTTTTTTATTGTTATTGTCATAACAAAAAAAAAAACACTTCAACATTATTCAGTTGTTATTATATTTGTATTTTTATTATTAAAAATATATATTATAAAAAGTGACAGAGTTTGTTGGTTAGTGTAAAGAACAAAACCCACTTTAAACTTAATAATTGCGTTATTTTTATATTATTATTATTACTACTACTATGATGACTACTACTACTACTAATACTAATAATAAATATAAAATCATTATAAAGTCAAGAACAAGAAAAGCATAAAAAAATATTTTAATTATTAATTATTAAGTTGCTTGTTAGTGTAAAGAACAAAACCCACTTTAAACGTAATTATATAATTTTTTAATTATTATTATTATTATTTATTTGGACATTTTAAAAATTAATTAATTAATTTTTAATTGAATTATGTTATTTTATAATAATATTAATAATGATAAATTGGAACTGTTGTTTGGAAAATTCCAGTTAGTGTTAAGCAAATGCATTGAGCAATTTGAGTTTTGCTCAAAGCAGAACGATGGTGAGGTCCGACAAGCTGGAAATGATTAAAGCTCATTGCATTTAAACTAATGGAGTCATTAACCTCAGACAGTTTAAATTAGTGTACGCTATCTCTGCGATGCCTCTGCGATGTTAAACCGCCATGCAGTGTTGGGTAAGTTACTTTAAAAAAGTAATTAATTACTAATTACTAATTACACCATCAATGTTGTATTTAAAATACTTTACTAATTACTCTGTCTGAAAAGTAATTTAATTACTCAATAAGTAATTTAACTAATTACTTTGTAAAATCCCTATAAACATTGACTGTATAGACAGTAGAAACACACATGGTCAATAGAGTCAAACATGGAATAGTTTAAAGCCAACATTTTAGCTTTATTAAAACATGTATCCTTTAACAGAATTCCTCAAAAAAAAAAAAAAAATAATAATTACTTTGCAAAATACCAAGCTGTATACATTACATTTTTCAAAACTAAGAGCACCATATTTTATACATATTTTATGCTGTCATGTTTTTCAACAAAAACTAATTTGTACAGAATTCCTTTGCAACATATTTGAATAACAAAAAAAAATTACTCCGCAAAATCCAGGCTGTTCAGTGATCCTGGACAGGGCATCGTGAAATGAATTCCATCGTGTTGAAGTAGGCACTATGAGTTTTTTTGAGAAAAAAATTCTCTACTAACTCTGAAGCCACAGAAGAACGGTTTGCTTTTGTCCATAGAGCAGAACACTTTGAAACAGCATTTCTGTAGATGACTTTGGACTCATTTGCTTTAAGCCATTTCTCAACATCGTGAAAAATTAGGTTCAGCGTGTGTGACGCACACCTTAAGTGTGGAGGGAGAGAAAACTGTCCATCAGAATGTGTGGAGAGAGCCTGCTCAACATCAGTAAATGTCACCTCTTCATCTTCCTCTGACTCCTCATCAAAATCTGATTGTTCGAACATTTTAAAAGCTTTGATAAAATTGGACCCGTTGTCTGTCACAGTTGCTGTCACTTTAGAATTAAGTCCATAAGCAGAATGGACTTGCTCGATTTCATTGGCGATTACATCATACGTGTGTCTCCCTCTAACTCTTTTACAAGCTAATGCAGCATGTCCACGTACAAAAGTACATGGATCAATCCAATGTGTGGTCATTCCGAGAAAACTTTTGTTATGGCTCGTCCAAATGTCGGCAGTCGTGGAAATATATTCCAAACTCTCGAATGTCTTCTTAAGCTCAATTTCCATATCTGTGTAACACTTATCTAAGTAAGACGAAAATGTTTTTCGATCAGGCAGGACTTCCTTTTTACCACACACAGGTATTTTGTTTAATATGCGCCTAAAAGACGGCGATTCTACCGTACGCAGCGGTAGCATCTCTTCCACTATGTAGCCTGCAATTATTTTTTTTAGCTCACCTTCGGACACTTTCTGCACTGCCGATGTAAAATCAAGCTTTGCCTGCTTAGCAGGGGTTGCCGCAGTGTTATCTGTCGATGAACATGGATCACTCAAAAGTGTTTGTCGATGCTGCCTTGTCAAGTGCTTCAGTAGATTACTTGTGGAATTGACAGCGGCCGATAGTTTTTTTCTCACCAGGACATAGCTTACATTTTACAGTAATGTTCTTGTCTACCTGTGTTAAAAAAGTGAAGTAATTGGAATATTTCCATTTGGCAAAACAGCCACCCGGTTCAGCTGACATCTTCTACTTCAGGGACTACCAGCCAACTGGCGCGAACTCACGAGCAAATGCAATACAGCTGATGATTTTAAAGAGTCAGTGTTCACTTTTACCTTTAGACGATAAATTTAGATTTTAAATTCAATATTGATATATACAAAACTGTTGAAATTATTTACAATATGTGTAACGCAAGTACATTATAAGTAACTGTAATTAAATTACCTAAAAATTAAGAGTAATCCCTTACTTTACTTTTTCAGCAGATAAGTAATTTAATTACAGTAACGCGTTACTTAGTAACGCGTTACACCCAACACTGCCGCCATGGTTAAAACTTGCAATTAAAGTCATTCCGTGACAGCTGCACAGGGTGTGTTTTCACTTTCACCTAACAAAGAGCTAATTTTATCCTAATAAGAAACACTTTCTAACTTGTGTGAAGCCTTCAACAAAAAGCAGCTTAACATCTCATGCACCTGGTTGGACGAGGTTTTGAGGGGCGGCATTAGACCATGTGATGTTCAGAGAGCCGGACGTTGTCACCCAAACCCCCTTGTGCCGCATTAATCGCATTAGTCATGTCTCTCTGTCTCGTATTGTCTTTGTGGGCCGCGGTCGGGGGGTTTGGATTAATTGGCCGCCTCTATGCAAAGCAAGAACATTGCAACAGAAATTCAATACTGAGCAGTGTAATGAGTGATTAGAGAAACATTTCACTGTCGCTCAAAGGTTAGCTGGGAGAAGGAGAGAAATATGCAGCTGGACGCTTTCATTATTTATTTATCAATATGGAATCGTACTGTAGTGAACGGTGGATCCTTTATAACTCAATGTCAGACAAACGCCAACAGAGTTTAATTAAAACACTCCAGACACTGGCAGAACATAAAAAGACATGCGAGTTTTCAGTGCAGGTGAATGAATATCAAAAAACACTGTTATTAAATGATACAGTACTTATAAATGAGTCAATATTCACTTAAAAGTCAATGTGAAATCAAAATGGGCTTACTTTCTTAATGCATGTTACTAGTTTCATTAGTTCATCTAAATGCATTAACTTGCTGTGCTTCTGAAATAACTTTGTGCAAAGGTCGTGCAGCTTTTGGATAATGTTAAGCAGTAGTCAAAGAACTATTTAGGTGTTGTTTTAGAAAATTGACATCTAAAAAATAGAAAATAGATCTCGTTCTGTTCATGGTATAAAAACAGCATAGTTTCACAATCCAATCAAAACTTTATGGATGAAATTAATTCTCACCCATTGCTGAACACCATTTTTCATTTGTAAATAAAATTAATTTAAGACAAATTTCATAGGGGAATAGATACATCTGTGGAAGTATGTTTGAATGTTTACATATTGTCTGATTTAGAAAAAGCTGAATCTCACAGAAACTTGCACAGGCTGTATTTCACCTATCCAAAAACAAGAAATTTTATTTCCCCTAAGGTAAATCCTATTTTAACTTTTATTGCATTGCATTTGATTGTATTTAATTTAATTTAATTTCATTGCATTGCATTGCATTTCCTTTCATTTCTTTTAATTTAATTTAATTTAATTTAATTTTAAATTAAATTAAATTGGGAACGTACACACATTACAATGAAACGAAATATTATATCAAACAATTAAATTAAATTAAATTTTAATTTTAATTTTAATTTTAACTTTAATTTTAATTTAATTTAATTTAATTTAATTTAATTTAATTTTAAATTATTTTTTTAAAATGGTGTTCAGTTGGAGTTAAATCTAAGGAAAACAACGCTTCAAACTTATTATTTATATTATTTTATTATGCATGCATTTTTATTATTTATTTATTTATTTTATTTGAATGTGATATCACTATTATTATTATATTAATTACACAATTATTAAAAGACAAAAAAATAATAAAAAGGGACTTTGAGTCTAAAGAAAAAAACCCACTTCAACTTTATTCAGTTATTTTATTATATTTGTGTTTTTATTATGATTAATTAAATAAGTAATTAACTAATTCTCACCTATTTTGTCTTGTTGAATACCATGTTTCATTTGAAAATATGTCAGATTGTGGACGTAAATTGGGTTGCAAACAGCTTTTTATCATTGACTCTAAAGACTTTGATTTCCAGATGCATGATGCATGACGCATGAAGTTATTTGATTTCACTCACTTTCTCTACAAGTACTGCGATTGTGGCAAGATACAGTGATGCAGCAGATGAAAATACTAAAGATCATCCAACCTGTTTTAACCTGGTCCTTTTAAATTCTCTCACTCTCTCTTCCTAATCTGGTGTCTGACCGCCGCAGTTCCTTTCGGAACGACTATGTTCCTACTCGTAGGAGATAAAGTCGAACGGCTTTTTGTCAGAGGACCTGCTTCTTTCAGCTTAGCTTTTCATCAGCTTCCTTTGACTGCCTCAGTTCAGGCTTATCCAGCCGTACCGCGTGTCCCCGCCGGGGCACCATACATCACCTCCTGCAACCCGAGGAGAAAGGTCGAGCGAGGGCTCTCATTTATTATTTAAATGGGGTGATTTTTTTCGTCTCAGGCATATTTTCACTGCATGTAGTGAATCTGAGCCTTGACATTGAGGTTAATGTTCCTGTCAAACACATTTAAGACAAATTTGCCAAGGATATCATGGGGGAATAGGTAAAGCTGCGGAAGTGTGCTTGGAACTGACTGTGATTTAGAAACAGGTGAATTTCACAGAAACATGCACAGGTTATATTTCACCAATAAAAAAATGAGAAATTATATTTACATTTAAGTGATGTGCCTATTTTTAACTTCATTTCATTGTACTCACTGCAAAAAATAAGAAATTATATTTTACTTAAAATTATTCCTATTTTTCTTATTGATTTCTTATTTTATTGATATTGGTTTATTGATTTCATATGTTTTATTCTATTCATTTTTAAAGATTAAATTAAACTTAAATGGCATTGGACTGCAAAAAAAAAAGAAAAGATATTTTACTTAAAATTATGCCTATTTTATTTCATTTTTTAAAAATTCAGTTCAATTTAATTTAATTGCATTGCAAGGAATATGAAATATTTTACTTAAAAGTATGTCTATTTTTATTTAATTTTATTACATGTCAAAAAAAAGAAACTATATTTTACTTAAAATTATTTCTTTTTTAATGATTAATTCTTTTCTTTTCTTTTCTTTTCAGTATGCTGATCCAGGGTCATCATGTCCCGTCATAGCAAAATTATAGTAAGTTAGTGTTTAGGAAGAATATGTTAATTTAAGATTAATGTTAGATGTCCTATTTCATGTGGGAAAAATTGACAAGCCAGAACAAAGCCTTTGCCTCAAACGTTTCAGACTACAGTGCATTCAGCAGTATGGAAAATCATTTTCTTAGTGGTCTGAAATTAGACTCAAAGCAGCCCAGTCTCCCTAGAATAGACTCTGAAGCATGAAGTCTAAATCCAAATGAAATCTTCTAAAATCCAGTTGCAGTTTTCATAGGTGGACGCATCCCTCGGGGCTCCTAGTACGTTTCGCTTTTCAACCTCTTAGCCCCATTTTAATCGGGTAATATGCAAAAAGATGTTTTTACAAGGATCAGAGGAAAAAGCAATCAGACAGAAGTTTCACAGAGTAAGAATAATTAAAACACACTCTTACCTGTTATAAACTGCCTGTTGGAGCATGGAAGTGCTGAATGGACATTTGGAGAGCATTTAGTGATTTGCGCCATGAAGAATAACAAATCAGCATATCTGCTCCAGCAGCTCTCGGTTTTACTTACAAAAAGTAATAATGGTATTAATATATATATATTTTTTTGGACATCACCAGAGTATATGATGATACATCACTTTACCATGGCAGTGCCACATTGTATATTTAGTCTAATTCCGACAAACTAAATAACTTTGTTTGTTTCAAATTGTTCATTTTTCTCACCAGTAGTGCCTGTCTCCAGTTTGGGTTTCTTTCCCATTTCTACAGTCACAGTAAAAGGTTTGTGAACCCTTAAGAATATTCTGTATTTCATCGTAAATGTGACCTATACTGTACGTAGTGATCAGATTT
Source organism: Sinocyclocheilus rhinocerous (assembly GCF_001515625.1). Taxonomy (NCBI): domain Eukaryota; kingdom Metazoa; phylum Chordata; class Actinopteri; order Cypriniformes; family Cyprinidae; genus Sinocyclocheilus; species Sinocyclocheilus rhinocerous. The sequence continues at coordinate 1,137,843 of NW_015630361.1, read as the reverse complement.
TCAACTAGATGAAAGACGCTTGCAAAAAAGTCTGCTGTTAGTAAACTTCTTTTAAACTGAAAATAAAAAGTATGCTTTCAGTCTACTTTTTAATTAAGGACTTCTGACAGAAAAGTCTAAATACATTTGTCCTACACTTGTACTCAATCTTTTGATTGATATATGCTTAAAAGTATAATTAAGTATTTAAAGTATATTGTCTTGTAGTTGTGTTTTGTCTTTTGATTAAGTAGCCTATTAAATACTTGCTCACATATTTTAGAGTAAATAAAGCATATGTTGAACTGAACCTGATCCTGTTGGTACACAGTGATAATAAACATATTATATAAGTAGTATAAAAATATATAAATAGTGAACTATAGTATGATATTAAGTTAACTTACAAGTATGCTTGCACTAACTAGCAGTTAACTGAGAGTATTCTTTAAAGTGAACTTTCATAAACTAAAAATGTGCTACAAGTATTTAACTAGTAAATTATCAATATCTATAAGTTCACTTGTAGTAAAGTTGTAAACTAGTTGTGCACTCAAAATGTTTACTACTGTTACACTCGAAGTATATTTGGAAGTATGCTTTTATGAACTAAAAAGTTGGCCAATTTAGTACCAAGTAGTATTGGAATAGTACACTTACAAGTATGCTACTAGTACATTATTATTACTATACTTACTACATAAAGTATACTTAAAAATCTTGCAGGATCTCAGCAATGATTCCAATGATGGCAAATAATTCCAATTTGAAAAAATGTGGCCTGTTTGAAATGTTAATATCATGCAGAGTTCTGTAATTCAATCAAACAAGATGTGCATCACATATTCATCAGATCTATTGCCAATACTTACAAATTTTTGTGCTGTTGTTTTCACAAAAAATAATATGTCATGGGATATAAAATGTATATATATATATATATATATTGTTACGTCCCTTTTGTTCTACTCCTGTGCTTTCTTTTGTTTGGGAAGTGTTTGTGAGTGTCTTCTGTCCAGGAAGAAGCCCTATTGGTTCCTGCATAAAAATAATTTTTACAAAATTATAAAAAAAAAAAATTATATTTACTTTCCCCAAAATTAAGTCATGGGACAAAAAATGCACATACTATCAATGACCTAAGTTTGTTAGGACAGGCAGAATATTCCATTTAACCGCGTCTGTTGACTAAGCAATTACACAGCTGAATATTCACTACCTGCTCTCATCTTTACGAGGCATGCGAGTGGGTTATTCTCAGATTTACATGAAATCAGGACCTCCGCTGCCCTGTATTCTTCAGTGGTCAAGCCTTCATTTTACAGCCACTTTTTGTAACAGACTTTTAACGACTTACTATATTTTTCTTCACAGCGGCGGTTAAGCACAGCAAAAGTTTATGAAAGAGAGAGGTAAATTATTTCAGACAGGCACCTAATAAAAAGGATCTCATAGCTCATATTTCAGCAAGCATTAGTCTATGTTCTCTGTGCTGTACGCAAGCGAATGAGAAATACCTGATGGAGTTTTGGCTGGTGTGCCGTTTCCATTTATAATGAATGGTTAAATACAGAAGCACCTTATTTTACAGTCTGCCGAGGGGGAAAAAAATCCTGTTTGATTTATTTAAGTGCCAAATGAAAGGAATAATATGTGTGCACATGCAAAATAAAGTAGCCTACATTTGTACTTTTTCTCAAGTAAACGGTGCTTGAGTTGTGCAAAAGTTGTCGCTGTGATGCTAGGAGTTGTTCATATGCTATTTTATTTTATTTTGTTTTATTGCATTGCATTGCAAAATTTTTTGTCTTTCATTGCAAAAAAAAAAAAAATATATATATATATATTTTACTAAAAATTATGCTTTATTTATTTTTATTGCATTGCTTTATTTTACAACAGATAGTGATGCTCATTTTCCCAACATTCAGTTGAAATATATGACAATTTCATCATTTTTGTGGGTTCAGACAGTCAGAGAGAGAGAAAGATAATGTGATATAGAGATAGAAGAGTGTTTAGGCAAATTTCACTCCTGATTCTTGGAGGGTTTTATGAGGAATCACTGTAACGCTCTCAATTCAGATATGGAGTTAAACGCTGTGGACCGATGGGCGAAACCGCCTCTCCGTGTTTGATCTTTCCAGGGCTGATTTACATTTGCAGAGCGTGCTGCTTAATCTACACATTTGTCCTATCAAATGAAAGAGCAAAATGAGGAAGAGAGAGAGGTCAGAGATTTAGAAAGTGGTTTTCAGAGAAGTTTCGAACCAAAAAATTACGCTTTAGCAGTTTCGTATTGATTCTATGATGTTAAAACTAGATGTTTATGTTTTATAAGGAAATGCTGCTTGTGAATGCAAAACTTGTGTGTTTTGGGTGGTTGCCAGGATGTTGCTATTGGAAAAATGGACGAAGCAGAAAATTGACAGTTTCATATTGCACCTGAGTCTAGAGTGAGTAATTGATGTTAAAGACTAGCATTTTATGTTTTGAGGAAAATGAAAAGTGTTTCTTCTTGTGCATGAAAAATGTGTGTGTTTTGGGTGGATGCCAGGCTGTTGCTATGCAGTTTTAAGTGTTTTCTTAAAATGATAAGTGCTTGCTGTATATGCATGAAAAACTTATTTGATTTAATATTTAAAAAATAAAATGCTGTTTGTGCATGCAAAACTTGTGATTTTTAATACTTGTAAAGAAAATGCTGCTGCATGCAAAACTTGTGATTTTTATAAAGAAAATGCGGCTTGTGCATGCAAAACGTGTGTTTTGGTTGGTTGTATGTTATACTGTATATATATATATATATACTGTATATATGTATGTATGTATGTAGTTGCTAAGGTTTTCTGAGTTGTTTTAACATGTTGCTATGCAGTTGCTAGGTGCTTTCCTGCAGCTTATTTAAAAAAGATACAGTAATAACGCAAAAAATATTACATTATACACCGCTCCAGAATGATATGTTCCTGCAGATGCTATTTCTGTCTTTGCAGTTTTGTGTAACCATTTCTCCCCTCTAGTCTTTGTATGGCTGCCGCTGCAGACGGTTAACAAACACAACCTGTGAGGGACTTTGTAGATAGATGCTGTTTTGCCCAGCAGTTTTTCTGGAGCAGCAGCCGTGTGCTATCTATACTTCACCAGAAGGCCAGTTCACTGACCCGCTATTGGATATTTGACGGTTCCACATCTAATATCCCATTACTGTAGAATGTTTCTGTTTCTGCTGCGCTAAATCTGTCATTCTGCCGCTGCCCAGTGTGAACGTGATTTAACATATGGTGCTAAAGGCTGGCGTCGGTCGGCCTGGCAGGGGTGATGAACTTGAGGTAGCCGTCAAGGGCCTGCAGTGAGGATGTGTCTGTATGTCTGTGCTTATGAGTGTGTTTCTGAAAGCAGAAGCATCTGTGAGCCAGCGGGGAGTGTGAAGCGGCCACAGCACGATACAGACAGCGCCGGTCAGCATAGAGTTCTGTAGGTGTTACTCAAGGGCCGGAGGAAACGAGTGTGGTTGCAGGTTAGTGAGTGTTAACAGAGTGTTAGTGGCTGAAGGACCATGCAAGTAATTTTTTTTTTTTTTTTTACTCCTTCAGGGCTTTTATCATGTTTTCAATGCCAATGGCAGCCACATAGAAAAGTGTCTTTGGATTTCTTGCAAGATGTAAAAGGCAAATGCCAGTGTGAGCTTTTTATAAAAATGTATTTCATCACATGTACTATTTATTTATTTGTTTGTTTGTCATGGAAAATAAAAGGAAGATGAAAAAGAAGGCACCAGTATAGGAGAGAAAAATTTGCTTTGATTTAAAAAAAAAAAGTATGTCATAATAAAATTTGGATTTTTATTTAATATATAATCATATATTTAATGCATCTCATAATATAATAATTGTGAGATAAAAAGCTGAAATTATGACATGCTAATTAAGTTTTTCAACTTTTTATCTCATAATATTAATCTCATATATATTTTTTGTCAATTCTGACTGTTTATTTCATAAATTTGCCTTTTTAAAAAAAATTTTTTTTTACATACTTTTGAGTTTATCTCATAATTTTGACTCGGTATATCAGAATTTTGACTTTTCTCATCATTATGATTTCATAATTTAGAATTGTCATAATTTTGACTTCATCTCATAATTAATTTTTTTTTCTCAGAATTTCGAGTTTATCTCAGCATATCAGAATTTATGACTATGTCAGAATTTTGACTTTTCTCATCATGATTTGTTTCATGATTTTGACTTTTTATTTCATAATTGTTTCATCATTGTTGTGTATTTTCATCTCAAACTTTCGACTTTATCTCATAGTTATGATTGTCTTATTTTGGCCTTTTTCTCATAATTATGTCAGAATTTTGACTTTCCTAAAAATTTCAATTCGTCATAATTTTGTATCTTTATGTCATAATTTCAACTTTTTAATCGTAAAATTCTTATAATTTACCAAAGCATGCTTTCATAGACTGGACACATATACTGCTGTGTTTTCATTCCGATCAGCCGTTAAGCAGTTGATTAGTTCCACAACCAGCCGAGTTAACCTGATAAATGGTCTTTTGTAATGAAACCTGTGCTGGTCTGCGTGTTTAAGCTTGTTTAACGGTGATTGATATCCGGCTCGACCACAATAGATGAGGGTCTGGAAGAGTAATTCAGCATGGAGGGGTTTGTATTGACATTATCATTTGTACCGTTTCTGAGCTGTTCTCGGTCAGTGAGGGGAATCTGGTCATTTGTGGTTCCAGTGTTCTTTAAAAAGGGCTAAAGAGAACGAGAACTGATGTTTTGTTTAGTGGAACCTGTATTTAATGTCACCAGTCCAGGACGGATATTAAAATCAATGCATTTACTCTACAGTTCAAAGGTTTGGGATTGTTTTTATCTCATGCTCGCCAAGGCTGCAGTTATTTGATCAAACATACAGAAAAACAGCAATATTGTGGAATATCATTACAATTTAAAAAGCTCTGTTCTATTTTAATGCATTTCAAATATAATTTATTCCCTTGATGCAAAGCTGAAAGGTCAAGTTCACCCTCCCGAGCATTTTTCCCAGTGGTAACCCTTCTTTTTCTAATTTGCTTTTATTGCCGTAACCTTTATTATATTAACATTAAGGGGCATTAAATTACTGATTATTTGTCAAGATTTCAGAAAGGCTACATTAACATTGGTTTATTGGTCTATTGGTTTACATTAACGTTAAGCCTTTACAGCCTTGGTGACAGCTGAAAAGTAATATTATTTCAGGGTTATTAAATTTTTGATGAAAGATTGCAAGTTATGAATCTGTCACAATAAGACTAGCCCTAAAAAGCTCCTGCAGCATTTGCTTTGATATTTTATTATGTTATATAATGACATGCAGACATTTTTAAGTGAGACTAGAGTGTTAAAACAGTTTTTGGGGGGCCGCTGTACATTTTCAATCTTTTCAGACCTTGATCTTTCCCCTTTTTGAATCTTTGAATGCTTGCCACTGTTTCTCTCTTGGATCAAACACACCGTGGATTTCTCCCAGCATGTGACAATGAGCAATGCTGTGTGACACGAAAATGAAACGTATCGATTTTTTATGCGGTGCATCGTAGCTTTTAAGATATTGCTTTCATTATTGTAGAATTAGTGCTGCATGCTTTGATGTCTTTTATCTTGGACCACACAAGTGATGGCAGCAGAGGATGCTGGGTAACAGTGGACAGACCATCTAATGTTGCATAACTCCGATAACTAACCATATGCAGTCGTGACAAGAAGGCCTGCATCTCCTTTAGAGAGATTCCAGTTTGTAGTGCTTGCTAAGTCAAACATCACTAGTACTATTTACCCATAAGCAATAAAGTTGAGTATTTGCATCATCCAGCAGCATTTGTGCTCTAGATATGAATAATTCCTCCTCCAGGGCTTTTATCATGTTTTCTGTGCCAATGGCAGCCTCATAGAAAATCGTTTTTGGGATTCTGGTAAGCTATAACAGGCCAATGCAAACAGCACAGCAGCTTTTTATACAAATTTCACTTCTACATTTTTGTTTCAATCATGGAAAATAAAAGAAGGTAAAATAAGAGTCACCAATATGGAAGCCCATTTCTACCACATAAGAAAAAAATATATAATAAATATAAAGAGTTTTAATCCCATAATTTAAATTTATTTCACAATTATGACTTAGTATGTCATAATTTTGTCTTTTATCTCATAAGTTCCACAGTCTCATAATTATGAGAGTATTTCATAATTGTAACTTTTTATCTCATAATTTAGACAATCTCGTAATTATGAGAGTATTTCATAATTTCAACATTTTGTCTCATAATTTTTAATTTCATCTCATAATTACTACTTAGTATGTCAGAATCTCAACTTTTTATTTCATAATAAACTATCATAATTTTTACTTTTTATCTCATAAGTTCAACAATCTCATAATTATGAGAGTATTTCATAATTTAAACCGTTTGTCTCATAATTTTGAATTGTATCTCATAATTATGACTTAGTTTGTCAAAATCTTACTTTTATCTCACAATTATGACTGTTATAACCTTGACTTTTTATCTCATAATTTTGACAATCTCATAATTATGAGTTTTTCATAATTTAAATTTATCTCATAATTTTGACTTTTTATATCAGAATTTTGATAATCTCATCATCATGACAGATTTCATAATTTTGGATTTTTATCTCAATTTTGTTGTTTCATAATTTTGACTTTTCCCCGTAATTCTGACTTCTATTTTTTATTTCACAATTATCAATTAGTATGTAAGAATTTTGATAATTACAAAATTTATGTCATAATTTCGACTTTTCATTCATTTTGAGGTTCGTGCTACTGCTTTTGTTAACAATAAATAATTTTTCTTAATAAAACCGGACTCACAGGAGATGCAGGACTCTTTTCATGCAAGATCATAAGAAACCATCCTGCATCATGCCTCGAGTTTTCCGTGAGTAAGCATCACTCATATTTACTTTAAAAAAAGGTAAAAAAATCTAGTCTAAACACTATATATTTTTGTTTATTATCTCTTTTCCATATTTCAGTGAGTTGTACGCTGAAAGGATTGGTGCCTTTATTTAAACTGGTCTTCATAACAATACAGTTGTTTTTTATGGGAAACATTTCTAAATATTGAATCAAAGCCAAAGCTGTACAACTCCCTGAACAATAACTTGTATCCAATATCTCTGAAAACAAATAACGCTACATGCATTCTGCTGTTTATATGCTATGAAATGCAATACAGACGGTGTAGTTTAGACTGCTGTCTGTTCCCTCACAACTAACCATTGATCACAACATGTCAGCGATTTATATAAACACAAATGCATGTGCACGCTCTCATTTTCTCACACACAAGCATAAAGACAGACTCTTGCAGATTTGTGCTTTGGGAGATTCAGAAAATGTTTGCAGCACAGAAATTTAAACAGTCCAATATGGCAAAAATAAATGTTTTTTTTTCCTGACCAAAATTGATGAAAATATATTGCTAATTTATTTTGAGATATATTTAAATGCATGTATTTTGGATGTATTTTATATGTTTTTAAAATACATTTTAGATATATTTGGACAATATTTAAAATACAGTTCAATTTCTTTTTTTTTTTGGTAACAGAAAATAGTTTTTTTTCCACCATTTTGACCATCTTTGTACACTGTATCTGCTTGTGTAATCTAAATGTATTAATTTAGCAGACTGCAGTGACTTACAAGAACATTCAAGGATGCATTCAATCGCATTAGTGCATGTACATTTACTGAGTATCGAAAATATTCATTTAACTTCAACACAAAGCCTGATTGTTTTAAAATTCATTTTTGTTTGTAATTTTTTTCATTTTGAAATTTGCTTGTTTAATCAAAACAGAATTGTAATTCATTATTTAATAAAAACACATTTACTACACTCTAAAAATGCTGGGTTAAATACAACCCAGTGCTGGGTAAAATATAGACAAACCCAGCAATTGAGTTGTTTTGACCCAGCGGTTGGGTTAAATGTTTAACCCAACCTTCTGGGTAGTAACCCAACCGCTGGGTCAAAACAACTCAATTGCTGGGTTTGTCTATATTTCACCCAGCACTGCGTTGTATTTAACCCAGCAATTTTTTGAGTGTATACATTTCAGATTTTTTTTTTAGCTGTATGGGCTGAGTAAGAGCTCAGTTTGTGTGTGTATGTGTTTATCGCAAAGAAGCTTTGAATGTCTTTCATTGCGAACAAGTATCTGGTGTGTTCAGTGCCAGTGTCCCAGTGGCGTCTCCTAATGATTGATGTTGGCAGCGGAGCAGCTGCTTCATGCTCCAGTCTCGCAGGGAGATACTTCCACGCCTGTAAACAACTAGTACTTTTCTCTTCCACTCGTTTGAAAAGCTTGCAGGAATTTGTTTTTGAAACTCTTCGCTTGAAAAGTGTGCTGTGCAAGTTTTCTGTAAAAATGCCACTTGGGTTGATTATTTTATTATTTAAGGGGAGACACTGCAGGCAAAAACACAGTTTTTTCATGCACCTGTCAAGTTTGACATTTTAGGCTTTTTGATTTTTCATAAAGTGTTTTTTCAGACTAGTGGAAAGAAAACATCCAAAAGACACTGTTAAGTGTTTCTTTTATAGCACTTTTTCTATTTGTGTCAATAGATTTCAATAACAATACATATTTTTAAAGGCCATTTTCTCAAAATGAGTTTTTTCTCCTACACTGAGCAATAAATAGTAGCACTTACACACACACCAAACTTTACATATTTATTCCTGTCTATATCCTGAAGGTTTTTAAAGAGGGGTTTGTTCATATATAATTTGTTTCATTATATACAGCATTTTATTCCCCAAAACATTGTGAAAATATTGTGTTTTCTGTCCGTTCTAAGCATTTTCTGAATTATGGAGTGACAAAAATGAGATACCCAAAATTCCTTCTGTAAATACTTTTGACTCTAGTATGTCAAAAAAATTAAACAAGAATTTTGAAACGGACATAATCCAGTGTTTAGATTTTTGTACTATAAATTTATGCAAATTAGCGCATATTTAATTCAATAATTACTCATTTGCATATTTAAACCTAACATTTGAGAAAACTTGTAATACAAAAATGTTTGCAATTATCAGTGTAATCAATCAGCTGGGTAAGGCGATAACTATTAGTTATTTTTGTTTTACCCTATTCACCTGCAGTGTCTCGCCTTAATAGATATTTTATTATTTTGTACTACCGATTGCTGGTCAGCCGATGTGGTTGATACTGATGTGTATTCATATGTATATGCACTGGCAATTTTGGCCAAAAATGTCATAAAGCCATTTTTAGTCAGTCTGAACATTCTGACAGATTTTTATTTTTTTAAAAATAAAATAACAGGACCTTTGAGACAGAGACATGAAACAATCCAAGATAAATCTAGACTAATTTTATTGTCTGTCTTATTTTCAGTGAATGCTCACTGGTCACTTTTGAGGACATTGAGTTCTAGAAGTTCCAGGACTATGTGTTTTCATCATATAATGAGCTGTTTTATTTCCAAAGATCAAATAAATTTTCTTATGAGCCCATAAAGTGGAAAATATTACTTGTAGCTCCTTGGAATTCATGTCTTCTGAAGGCTGAATGTCTTTCGATCCTTTTGACTGATGATTCAATAAACCAAAAACTATTATTTCTAAAATGTAATGTACAAAGATATGCAGAACAAAGTTCAAAAATTCGAAAGAATTCTTCAACTTTCTCAAGCACTTTAAATACAACATTGATCAAAACCTTCAAACTCTGTTCCAAACCCTAGTGAGTCGCCTAGCTGTCTACTGCCTACTTAGGGCACTAAATTACCTTGTAAGGCACTAAAAAAATGTCCCAAAATACAGTGCTGGTCAAAAGTTTAGAATAATTAAGATTTTATAATGCTTTTGAAAAAAGCCTCAACAGAATGATTTCTGAAGGATCATGTGACACTGAAGACTGGAGTAATGATGCTGAAAATTCAGCTTTGATCACAGGAATAAATTACATTTTACCATGTATTCTCCTAGAAAACAGTTATTTTAAATTGTAATAATATTTTAAAATTTTACTGTTTTCACTGCATTTAAAAAAAAAATAAATCCAATAAATGCAGCCTTGGTGAGTAGAAGATTTCCCAAAAAAATTGAAATTACTCCAAACTTGACCAGTAGTTCATGCCACTTTTTTAACAGCCTGTGCATTGACAATGCTTTAAATGGATAGCTCACCCAAAAATGAAAATTCTGTTTTATTTTAGCTATTTTTGTCCATACAATGTGACTTTGATTTGACAGTTTTAATTGAATGGGCAAAACACAAAGAAAGTCCATGAAAGAAAGTAGAGGTTTGGAACGGCATAAATAATTGCATTTTTGTGCAAATGACCTCTTTAAAGCTGCCCATGTAGTCAGTTCACTAGGTTATTTATTTTGTACTACCGATTGCTGGTCAGCCGATGTGGTTGATACTGATGTGTATTCATATGTATATGCACTGGCAATTTTGGCCAAAAATGTCATAAAGCCATTTTTAGTCAGTCTGAACATTTTGACAGATTTATTTATTTTTTTAAAATAAAACAACAGGACCTTTGAGACAGAGACATGAAACAATCCAAGATAAATCTAGACTAATTTTATTGTCATTTAAACCTAACATTTGAGAAAACTTGTAATACAAAAATGTTTGCAATTATCAATGTAATCAATCAGCTGGGTAAGGCGATAACTATTAGTTATTTTTGTTTTACCCTATTCACCTGCAGTGTCTCGCCTTAATAGATATTTTATTATTTTGTACTACCGATTGCTGGTCAGCCGATGTGGTTGATACTGATGTGTATTCATATGTATATGCACTGGCAATTTTGGCCAAAAATGTCATAAAGCCATTTTTAGTCAGTCTGAACATTCTGACAGATTTTTATTTTTTTAAAAATAAAATAACAGGACCTTTGAGACAGAGACATGAAACAATCCAAGATAAATCTAGACTAATTTTATTGTGTCTTATTTTCAGTGAATGCTCACTGGTCACTTTTGAGGACATTGAGTTCTAGAAGTTCCAGGACTATGTGTTTTCATCATATAATGAGCTGTTTTATTTCCAAAGATCAAATAAATTTTCTTATGAGCCCATAAAGTGGAAAATATTACTTGTAGCTCCTTGGAATTCATGTCTTCTGAAGGCTGAATGTCTTTCGATCCTTTTGACTGATGATTCAATAAACCAAAAACTATTATTTCTAAAATGTAATGTACAAAGATATGCAGAACAAAGTTCAAAAATTCGAAAGAATTCTTCAACTTTCTCAAGCACTTTAAATACAACATTGATCAAAACCTTCAAACTCTGTTCCAAACCCTAGTGAGTTGCCTAGCTGTCTACTGCCTACTTAGGGCACTAAATTACCTTGTAAAGCACTAAAAATGTCCCAAAATACAGTGCTGGTAAAAAGTTTGGAATAATTAAGATTTTATAATGCTTTTGAAAAAAGCCTCAACAGAATGATTTCTGAAGGATCATGTGACACTGAAGACTGGAGTAATGATGCTGAAAATTCAGCTTTGATCACAGAAATAAATTACATTTTACCATGTATTCTCCTAGAAAACAGTTATTTTAAATTGTAATAATATTTTAAAATTTTACTGTTTTCACTGCATTTAAAAAAAAAAAAAAATCCAATAAATGCAGCCTTGGTGAGTAGAAGATTTCCCAAAAAAATTGAAATTACTCCAAACTTGACCAGTAGTTCATGCCACTTTTTTAACAGCCTGTGCATTGACAATGCTTTAAATGGATAGCTCACCCAAAAATGAAAATTCTGTTTTATTTTAGCTATTTTTGTCCATACAATGTGACTTTGATTTGACAGTTTTAATTGAATGGGCAAAACACAAAGAAAGTCCATGAAAGAAAGTAGAGGTTTGGAACGGCATAAATAATTGCATTTTTGTGCAAATGACCTCTTTAAAGCTGCCCATGTAGTCAGTTCACTAGGTTTTGGAACAGAGCAGCACCTCAAACCCCCTGAAATCCAGAACACCTGCCCGAACGGATTGGGAAAGGTGTAGTTTCTCCTCGGGAAAGCCGTTCTGCTCTCCACGCTCTCTGTCCAGCAAAGGTGGTAAATTGATTGGGACTCTGGTTTAATCGTCTGGCATTTTCTGAAGGGCTTTCGAAGCCTTCCTCCTTTTCTGCCCCATCAGGATCGGGGAGGGGAGGAGAGATAAGCCAGTGAAATCTGGCCTTTCTCCCTGCATAGGCTCTCTGCTCCTAGATAATTCCCCTCTGGAGACGCATTCAAAGCAACAGGACTTAGCCGGGCACACAGAGCAGCTACGCTGGGGGAAGCATGTCTCACAAACGCTCTTGCAGATTAATTGCTTAATCAGAGGTAAATTGCTGGGAGGATGTGGAGGCCTGTAACTGGATTGGTTTGTTGAAGGGAGCACAAAGCGGGTCCTTCCTCCAAGATTAGAACAGGAAATGTAACCTTCACACACCGAGACGAAGCCGTACCGTAGTATGGTCAAATGCTTGGAAGATTTTTAAAAAAATGTTTTAAACATTGTTAATAAGCACTATTGTTAGTAATTGAACATAAATAATAATTGAGCAGCAAATCGGCAAATTAGAATGATTTCTGAAGGATCATGTGACACTGAAGACTGCAGTAATTTATGCTGAAAATTCAGCTTTGATCACAGGAATACATTATATTTTACAAGATATTCACATAGAAAACAATTATATTAAATTGTAATAATATTTCACAATATTACTGTTTTTGATGTATTGTTATCAAATAAATGCAGCCTTCTACAAGTAAAATTATCTGCCAGTGGGGTAAGTAAAATATTCTTAAAACAAGAGTATTACTTACCCCACTGGCAGATAATTTTACTTGTAGAAGGCTGCATTTATTTGATAACAATACATCAAAAACAGTAATATTGTGAAATATTATTACAATTTAAACAAGTTTAAAAATCTTATGTAATTTTGCTTATCTAGTAAATGCATCTTAATTTAAGAATTGTTTTTAGATATTTTGACAAAATACTAAGTAATATAGACCTTTTTTGCAGTGTAAAATAACATACATGCCTGTAAATGTGCACAGAAATGAGCTTGATCAATATGAAAGCATCCAAATTTACCGAAATCAAATACTGCAGTAGTGTTTTTTTATTATTATTTATTGGGTTTATATCATGATTGTGGTATCTAGTAAATTGCTGCAGTATTTGTTTATTATTTTATAGTAGTTTGTTTTTGTCATCTTAGACTGCTTTGCATATATATATATATATATATATATATTAGCACATTTAATTCTGTCTTTTGTTGTAGTAGTCGTAGTAGAGCACATTGGCTTGAAAACGTAAACAGGCTGCAAAACAAAAAAATTACACTGCATAATAAATGAGCAATATTTATTGAGATAAATGTGGATTCAAATGAGACACGGTACTTTTTTGCAAGTATATGTAGATTAAAAAAAAGTTTATATTGTTTACATTTTTGGATGATATACATGAATATTGTGTTTCAAGCTCATCCAGCTTTAGTTTCTTTCATGCTCTTTTTTTTTTTCAGGCAGACTAATATATGTGTACATTTTTCTTTCAGTCATCCTGAGAGCGGCCCGTACCTCACTGAAGTGTTAACTCTCCTCATTTGACACCTTGACAGTCAGTCTATCTGAGATATCTCTCTATTTGCATTTCATTTCAGAAAAACTTGTCTCTGTTCTTCTCATTTGCAATCGCATTGTCTGACACACATCCGGAGTTTGTAACTAGACTGTGAAACCCGAGCGAAACACTCAAAGAAGCCATAATTGAGTATAATTTCAAAGTCTAAACGTGCGCCGTGTTCCTCGATCCATGCGCAGGTAGCAGATGGTGAGGTGAAAACCCGATCCACTGACTTGTGGCTCTGGATGCGGTATAGAGGACCAGAGGAAGATGAAGGCAACTTTGATGTCTCATTCAGCCGTCCGTTTGATGTCACTCCGTTATCCAGGAGCAAAGATGGCTTCGCTGGTATGAATTTGCAAAAGCAGACAACTGATCATATGAAGAAGTGCAGCCTTTGTGCCTGCCATATCTTAATGGAGATATATTTTCACTTGTTCCCAAACTGGGTGTTTCTTCAACTACAGACACTTTTATATCCCAGGGAATTATTTTTTATTCAAACTGACAGATTTCAACATTGTGTTTTCTTTTGAAACGTTTTTACTATCACTTCATCTTTTTTGCTATGATTTTTATGTATAGATTTGTTTTTTTTTGTTTTTTTTTACTTTTCCCCTTTTCAGACTTGTAGTCTTATCAAATATTCATTATTGCAAAAAAAAAAAAAAAGTAGCTTGAAGCTTCTTTCCACAGAGATGAATGCATTAATGAGTGTTGACTTAAGACGTTCATGTACCTTAATAACAATGTAGACATTATCAAAGGTCAAAAAGTGCTTTAACAAAAACACAAGCGCCACATTTCAGCTTTTAATGCATGCAGTACAAACAGGTCACTTTAAGAACATTCCTATACTTGCATTTTAACAAAATAAAGCATAAGATGCAATTGGTTTCTGTGGTAATTGAGAGTATGGGTTACAGATCAGCACACTGTTCAGAACTGACTGCATACTACTCTTAAACATACTTTATTTTTTTATATCAGTTATTTTAGTACATCAACTAATTGAAAATGATAAATGTTGCCTTGGCAACTGGTTGAAAGTTATTTTGTTGTATATGATTTGATTTCAGTTAATGTTTATTTTATGTTATGTACTGAAAATGTTTTATTTTTATTTTTTAATGGTTTTAGTTTTAGTTAATTATAATAATCCTCATTGTCTCATGACCTCATCACTTTGTATGTGGCATATAGTGATCATGTTGGAAATAAAATGGTTGTTTTACGTATTTAATTACATTTTATATAACGTCCAATCAAATAATTATGTAGAACATATATTAAAATTCAATTCTTTCATACTTCTGCATCATGCTTCATGCATCATTTATTGCACTAGAAATGAAGGGTCAAGTTGAGTGCATTGCATTGTGGGATATTTTCTGGCAAGCATGTGTTGGTTGTATACGGCACGTTTTGGCAAGAGTAGGTCATTCATATATACAGAAAACGAACATACTGTTTACTGCAGGAACACTAGTATGTTATTCCAATTTAGCTCAGCTGTAATAAATTCTGGGATGTCGTTTGTTTTTTGGATTTGTGGGGGAAAATAGATTTGTATATATAAAAAAACATGTGTAATAAATTATAATTACATATGATCATACAAACCCCAAGTGAACTCTCTTTTAAACACTTTTAAAAGGCATTGCAAGTTGCATACTTAAAAAAAAAATTCTGAAGAAACGTATCTTTCAATGCATGTTTTAGTGAGGAAAAAAAAAATTAAGAGCAATTTGTGAGTTGTATTGATTTTTCTGTAGTTAAACCAGGTTCTTCCTCACTGGGACTGAACTTTCTTCTGTTTCTTAGAGAATCCCAGCAGCGTCTGCTCCTCCGGGCTCATGGCTAGTTTTCCTGTTCGGATAAACAGCTTTTGTCGCTTCACTGGGGAGTTTGTGGACAGAAAGACAAGGCGGCAGTGAAGATTTGGCATGAGTGTAGGATAATACTGGCTGCTTATCACTGGATTGCCATTTGCTCACTGATATGGAGATTGTGGAGCGTTTGTGTTGAAAGATGACCTATTGTTTATGGATGGTCGACTTGATTTTTTTGTTCACACTACAAGCACCCAAATCTGGTTTTCTGCTCAAATCTGATTTCTTTCTTACTTTCTTTACTTATTTTTATTGCTCAAGTGATTCACATGACCTTTAAATGTGGCCCATATCAGACCTACATCATGTATGTATTTTTTAAATTCAGCATTTTTTCACATGTTTAAATATTTTTAGATTATATATTTTATAATTTAGAAATTCTATATTTCTTAATTGTAGGATTCTATAAGTAAAACATTTATTTTATTTCAGTTAACATTTCTTTTTTGCAAGTAGAAGGGATATTAAAAATAAATGCTGTTATACTTCTGTTAAATTATGTATTTCATAATTTAGGAATGATATATTTCTTAATTGTAAATTAAATTGTAAATTATAAATTGTAATTGTAAATTGTAAATTAAAACAGTTTTAAATAAATTAATATATTATGTAATACATTTAATCTAGATTTTTTATTTAATGTAAAATATTATGTTTATTCAGTTTTTTTTAAATAATAGAAGGCCTTCCACGCACACAATTTTGCCAAAATTTGCCGAATATAATCATATTTATTTGGCTATTCTAACTTTGCAAAATGTATTTTTTTTTTATATGTATATTATTTGTCCTTTTTTCCCCTGTTGCATGTGACCCATCAAAACAGACCTGCAATCCATTTCTGAGAACCAGGGCTTTAAGGTAAACAGAATTGATGTTATTTTCAAATGAACTATAACCTATAATTAATAACTAATTGTACAGTGAGATTGAATGTATGTGTGTTTTCTTGTATGCAGCACTCGAGGTCGTGTGGAAGGTAAAACCTGAGGAATGAGAGAGAGGAAGGACAGACCTTGTTTTAAGTCTGACGCTCAAACTGAAATAAGACAAATGAGGACAGGAGGCTGGAAATCATTGTCATTTATTTTCTTGGGCTTTCTTTCTGCTTTTATTGGACGGCAGATCCAATTAATCCCCGGGGAGATGGTACGAGAGGAGCTGCAGCCGACACAAAGATGAAGCTTGTTTTACGTCAGATCATGGCAAACTGAAACATTTGTCTCCTGAGCACTCGTCGTCTTCTCTGGCGTGAAACCGCCTCTCTCGTGTTCTTCTGCAGAGCTGGTTTCATCCCGGGTGACAGAATCCGCTTCGACTTTAAATGCTGCTTTAAAGGCTTTTAAACGCTGCTGAAAAATTACTCGGCACGGCAAGTGTTTGCTGTTTGTTTTCAATTCCCATTAGTCTCTTCAGGTAAGAGGCCTTCCTCTAGTCGGCGTGGAGAGACGCTCAAGACTTCTGCGTGTGATGTGCAACTCAAAAAGAAACTGTTGTGAAGGGTTTTCAACATAAATAGAAAGTAGTTTTGTGCTTTCCTTCAAATCGTAGTCACTTTACCTGGAATTAGACAATAGCTGTTAACACAACTTGTTTTTTTGGGTTGCCTCTAATAAGAAAGTACAGTTAAGGACAGTTGCATACCACTAAGAAGTAATACACCTAGAGTGAGTTATTTTATTTTATTTTATTATTTTATTTTTCACAATGCACAGTTACTTTATAAATGGTTGGCAATGAATAAAAAGTATTTTTGCCCTCAGATTTGAGTGATTGTATAGGTGTAGAATGTTATTTATTATTTGTATTTATTTTTATTTAAAAATACTTTCCTAAGTGCATTTTTCTTTTCTTTTCTTTTCTTTTCTTTTCGTTTCTTTTCTTTTATATCTAAAGTATTCATAGGACTATACTTTTAATACAGTTAGACCAGAACTTTTCTTTCTTTCTTTGATGGTAACAGTCATGAAATCCACTACGAAGAAGACATTTTTAAGACAGGCATGAATACAACATCAGTTGATTTCTTTGACACTCACAATGTGAGCAATTCCATCGGTGTCATTCTGACGCTGATTGTGTGATGGGACCTTTAATGGGCCTGAATCGCTCGCGGGTTAAAGAGCAGACAAATTCTTTTTGCCGACCTTGAAAATGGAAAGGAAAGGCTAAGTGTCTGTGGAGTTTGTAGTGCAGCTGAGGACCAGCACGTTCAGCAAGGGTCCAGCTCTAAAGCCACAGCATAATAAAGACAGGATGAGCGCTTTCCATGCTAAACGCCGCCTCCGCTAGCTCTGCCTGCTCAACCCAAGGCCCGGCAGTGCAGCCTCTGTATTTTTAGTAAGATCAGAACAAAACTCCCGCTGTTCAGAGAGGGCACACTGCTGAATATTGATTATTCGACAGCTTTAGATTAATGGGACAGAATCGGGTGGGAAGGGGATCGCTGTAGAGCCATGCAAACGTATACCAATAATTACTGGCAAAAAATTACAAGTATTTCTTTTCAATACACATTTAGACAGACAGACAGACAGACAGATAGACAGATAGATAGATAGATAGATAGATAGATAGACAGACAAACAGACAGATAGACAGATAGATAGACAGACAGACGGATAGATAGATAGACAGACAGACAGACGGATAGATAGACAGACAGATAG
>NW_015630361.1:1059412-1119210 GCF_001515625.1 Sinocyclocheilus rhinocerous | reverse complement strand
GACAGACAGACAGGCAGACAGACAGACAGACAGACAGACAGACAGAGATAGATAGATAGACAGACAGACAGACAGGCAGACAGATAGACAGATAGATAGATAGATAGACAGACAGACAGACAGACAGATAGATAGACAGACAGACAGACAGACAGACAGATAGATAGATAGATAGGTTTGTGTAAGAAACTGGAATTATATCTTAATTAAGTATTTTTTATATGTAAGTTGACCACAAAATTGTTATAATAGTAATAGATGCAATAAATGAATTTTAATTAAAGAAAAAAAAAACCCCACAATAATGTTTTGTTATTATTTAACTAGTTTTTCTTTAGCTTATCGTTTATAATTTTAAATTTAATCATAATTATAATTAAGACCATAATATCAATAATGATTAAATGCATAGTCGTAATAAATAAAATATCCCTGTTTTAAATCAATGTGGCAGAAGCAGGTGTGAAGGGGATCGCTGGAGGGCCAGGCAAATGTAACTACCAATAATGACAATAAGTTACTTTCTTATTGAGTATTTTTCCAGCATACATTTTTAACATCCTGAAGATGTATATATTTATGTAAGAAACTTGAATTATATCTTAAATTAATTATATTTTATACATAAATTGATATTTAAAGAGATATATAGTACATTTTAATTAAAGAAAAACATAACATGTTAGAAAAGTAGTTTTGCTATTATTTTGAGAGTTGTTATTTAGAGAGAAAATGCCAAGCAGCCACAAAGCAATGCATTTGAAAATACAGAGAACAGCTTAGCAACACTCTGGCAACCATAGAGCCAGACAAAAAATAAATAAATATATATATATATTTATATAGTGTATATATTTTTAACATCCTTAAGATAAATATATTTACATAAGAAACCTGAATTATGCTAAATTGAGTATATTTTATACATAAATTGACCAAAATCTAGTGATGTTTGTTTAAATTGATATAATGGGGGTAGAAATGGGATTGTGGGAATGTGAAGGGGATTGCTGGAGAGCCAGGCAAACATACATTAACTACCAAAATAATGCCTTGTAAAAATTTTCTTAAGTATTTTTTTCCCCAAAAATACATGAATTATTTCTTAAATTGAGTCATATCTTAAATTAAGTTTATTTTAAACATAAATAGACTAAAAACAGCAATGAATGTAGTGCAATGAATTAAATGAAAGAAAAACTTATTTTAGAAAATTTTTATTGATTAGAGAGTTGTTAGGCCCAATTTCCTTCCTTTTGCAAACACAAAATCATGCTAACACTTATGTAATTTATTGAATATGCAAACCCTGTGTATTTTTCCATGTTTATAGTAACAAATGCATTTCTCTCTTCATTTTTCTCGTCACAGACTTGATTTGGCACGCTTCTCTAACCTGGGCCAGGCTAGGCTAAACTGTGTCTAGCCGTGGTCTCGGCGGATTGTTGTTGGAATCAGGAGGGTCTCGCGGTAAACACGCGGCTCTCAGCGCTACGCTTTGAAGCTCTGCTGTGTGATGGCTGGCAGCACTACACACGGCCACCAGACAGGAGTTTATGCTAAACGTGTTTTCCAGCGTAAAATCACTTTGTAGTAGTTGCTTGCTGCTTCCCTTGAGTCTCTGCATTCGAGAGCAAATGCTAATGGAAAACAAGTGATGCAGTAAGTTGGTTATGCGTCAGATAAACATGGATGGTACAAAACGCGTTTAAGAGATGTTGCATGAAAACATAATTCTAACTTATGTATTTTTATGTCTCTGATGGTCAAGTATTTTAGTTTATTAAATTATTAAGTCTACTGAAATATAAAACAAAAAATAATTTGTTGGACGGTGCACATGATCCATAGCTTTTCACATTTCAATTATTTTCGAAAGTTGCCATCTACTGACCGTCAATAGCTTTGGAGGGAATCTGTTATGGGCTGCCCAAGGCTGCAGTGTTAAACAAGGTGAATAATTACTTCTTACTTCATTCATTCTTTCTTAAAGAACCCCTAACTTTAAACATTTTAAGGGAGCACATTCTCTACTTATTACCTTGAATATCACATTCATTTAGTCAAATATTTTTAAACAATAAATGAACTAAAATTGATATGAATTTTTAACAGAAGCATAAATATGCATATCTCTTTGAAAACATGTCTTTGACAGTTACATAATGGGAAAAGGTTCACATGCAATGACATTTTGAACTTATATAATTTTGAGACCACTTCTAAGCGTCACAAAAATGTGATACAAAAATTATAACTTTTTTTAGCTGTTTTTCATTACTGTCTTGTTAAAATGCACATATTTAAAATGTTTTGATGTGAGTATTTATTACATTATTTAATAACGAAATCATGTTTGTGTTGTGAATTCAAAACTGTCACTTAGTATATCAAAAATAATGGCACAATTTTGCAATCCTAAATGTTTTTTTCCCCCTCCAAATTGTACTTTAATGGAAGTTTTGCAACATTTTTTTTTTCCAAATTATATCCAGATGTAACATCATCCTAAGAATCCTGACTTGCCATAGCACTTGCATATCATTGCTCTTTTGTTGATTTTGATTGCTTCCATTGTCCTCATTTGTAAGTTGCTTTGGATAAAAGCGTCTGCTAAATGACTAAATGTAAATGTAAAAAAACAAAAAAACAATAATATCAATGCTTGGGTTTCAAGCAACACATTTAAAAACATTAAGAACAGCTTAGCAACACCCTGGCAACCCTAGAATTGTGGCATCAAGTTTTTGGATTTACATTTTTTAGCTTATTATTTACAATCATGAAATTTAAATATAAAGTTATAGTTATAACAGTTAAGACCATCATAATGACAACAATTAAATGCATTGTTGCAATAAATAAAAATCTAATTGCACTGGCAAGTTTTAAATCAATGGTGTAGAAATGGGTGTGAAGGGGACCCCTGGAGAGCCAGGCGAACATAACTACCAATTATGCCTTGCAAAAATTATTTTTCTATTAAAATTTTTTCCAGTTTACATTTAATTTTTAAAATCCTTAAGATAAGACAAATGTATGTAAGAAACTTCAATTACATCTTAGAAAACACATAATAATATGTTGTTTGCTTGCTTTTATTTAGGGATGTATTACATTACACAGGGAACTTTGTGTATAAAATCATGAGTCATCTACAGCAGGTAGAAGTGAGTTCAGATGTGTGCAATAAATGATTTGCATTAAAAAGGCCTGTAACCACCATGACTGCTGTACACCAAATGCCTCAAACGGCTCGAAAATAAAACTCTTATTGCTTCGGCACGTTTCTTGCTGACATTTGTCACACAAAACTACAGCATGTTCACAGTGTCGGCGGACACGCTCCCATACAGCCGCTGTGCTTGAGAGGAGTGAGAGAATCTAGAAAAACATTTCTCTGAACATCTGTAAAACATCGATACGGTTTCAGTCGTGCTCCTCAGGAGTCTGTGGTTGATCAGCGGCCTTAAATTGAAGAAAGGAAGCATTTTCAGAGGGAAGAGTGAAGCTTAATTGAACTGTTTCACCTTGTGAAATGCACACAGCTGGGATTGACAGCGGAGGATCAGGGAGGCTGTGAGAAGTGGATGGAAAGATGGAATACTTTATTAAAACAGTTCCTCTCATTCCTTCTTACCCAGGTGGCTTTCTTTTCTGAACTGCAGAACTGAATAGTGGAGAACTAAGGCCAGAAATGGATTCTACACAAGTGCACATTGTAGACGTCAATGCTTGGCCAAGGAATTGCAAGCATGCAGCCTCGTTTTACATTCTTAACAGTGGCGTTTCCTTCAACTGTCGGTGCCATTAAACTGTAAGTATACCGTATTCTTTTATTCTTTCTGTGGCTGTGTTTAAAATACAGTATTAGCTTACCTAATGCATACTGTGTACATACTGCAACCTAAAAAGAACAACATGTGAACCATGTATTCAGAATGCTAAACATTCAAACAGTATTGGGCTACTTTTTTCATGTCACCTTGATGAGTTGCATGCTTGTCCTTAAAGGTGGGGTAAGCGATTTTTCAAAAACGCTTTAGAAAACGGATTTGGGCTGAGTAGCAAAACAAACTTGTAGCCAATCAGCAGTAAGGGGCGTGTTTACTCATGATGTGGAGGAAAGAGTGCCCTGCGATCGGACGCTGAGGTTGCTTTGTTTCTTCTCGATAGGTGAGTAACACCGTGTCTGCGCCGCAACAACTAATGTCTGTCTAGTACACTGGACGCGACAAAGCGACCGTTGAAAATCATTTGACATTTGTGTCAATACGTCATGAATAGAACGCAGCAGTAGTTTTCTGTCGGGGTATTTGTCGTGTCGTGCCGTGTCGCATCCAGTGTAGACCATAGATATGTACATATATATATATCTATGGTGTAGACAACATCACTGATTATAATGAGTTCCATTGTATTTTGTCGTGCCGCGCCACTCGCGTCCGGTGTAGACACGGTGTAACATTGGTTTTGCTTTGTTTCACAGAACTAATTGTTGCCTGGGTTGCGTACGTGTGTGTGGGGCGGAACTATCAAAATAGGGGCGAGACCCTTTTGGGGTAGGGGCGTGTTTGTTTTGGTGATTTCAAATGTCAACATTGGCTACCAGAAATCGCTTACCCCACCTTTAATTTTTTGGAAATTAACATCCTATTTTTTTATAATGTAGTTTCATGTAACATATCTGAGTAAATAACAATGTTAAAACGGTGGTTGATATTATGCAGGCCATCGGTTCCTTCTGGGAAAAACCAACATACAAGCACTGAAGCATTCATTGACAGACACAATACGCTTTTTAAGCAATTATTTTTAAATAATGTGTAAATTATGCTTTATCTATTGATTTTGTCATTCTTGTTCTACTAAATAAGTATTTTATTACGAGTTTTATATCAATATTGCACAGAATATGTACAGACTAAATTGTACTGTCAATGTATTTACATACATGCATGACAGTAGTGACATGCCTCCAACTCAGAAAGTTGAGGCTCAAAGAAAGTTTCCCGCTGGTAATTACAATATTCCCTCATGATCTGAAGGCAGAATCACTTCCGCTTCATGCGTCAAAGTTTGAAATGGCGCTTTGCATTATGGGACACACAGTAATAATGATAAGAGGTATATTCTGGTCAGTATGACAAAAATAGAATGTCCACTTATAAGTCACTGTGGACAGAAAAACTGCATAATATTTGCATATTTTCTACTGCACAAATGTGAGCATGAATAAAGTACAATGCCATTCTGAACATCACTTTCTTTCTTTCTTTCTTTCTTTCTTTCATTTGTTTGTTCTATTGCTGGTTATTTTTATGTTTTTGATGTTTTGTTTATTTAATTTAATTTAATTAAAAAAAAATTTCATTTGTTTGCTTTTTCATTTGTTTATTTACCCTTCTTTTATGTATTTTTTTGTCACACATTTCTTTGTATTTTCCATTAATCTATTCTTACTTTTTCATGTCATTTGTTCTTGTTGTTTTTGTTTGAACAATCCTTTCATTTGTTCTTTTTTGTTTTGTTTTTATACATGTTTATTTATTTTTGTTATATTGTTTCTTTCATTTTTTTCATGCATTGTCTTCTTTCTTTCTTTCTTTCTTTCTTTCTTTCAGCTCTCTCTCTCTCACACTCTCTCTCTCTCTCGCTCTCTCTCTCTCTTTCTCTCTCTCTCTCTGTCTCTCTCTCTGTCTCTCTCAGTGTTGATAAGGTATGTCTGATGGCCTGAGGGCCCCGTCGGGTCCCTGTAGTGGCTGATAAAGGCTCCATTGGGCTCCAGGCGTCCACAGATTTCACACACAGAACTTCCCTCATTCAGCACAGATTACAGCACTATTCCCAAGTACAGGCCGCACAGCGCCGGGGAAGAGAGAGATTACGGCCGTGTGGGAATCCAAGCGATATTACAGTTCATTTCCAGACAGGTGAAAATGGGTTTATGTTCAGAAAGAAGACAGAAAACAATCGACTTCTTCAGCTCCTCTTGTGTGAAGCGGCTTCATTAGAGACGTAAGGCTTTATGAAATGCTAATTCACAGCGTCTCTCTGTAATTTGTTTCTTAGAATCAAGATCCTTTCTGAATATCCGGGCAGCCTGTAAATATTTGAGCAAAATGATGTGTTTGAATTACTTAAAGTGCGCAAATCCGGCCTGCTCAAGAAGACCTGATTGAAAATGTACTCTGTTTAATTCGGTTCTGTTTGCAAGGAGCATTTGCTCAAGAGGAAAACGCTGCGTGTAGCTCCGATTATTAATTCAAACGAAGTCGATCTTGCGTTCGTCTCTGTTTAAAGTGGGTGTCAGGATCAACTCGTGTCACTTCATGACATCTTGAGATTTTATTTTCTTTTGTAGCTGACATTGTTAGTCTCTGCAGAAAGACGCACTGTTTACTCTGCAACGCAAACAGAATGACTCGATTTTCTGCAGTAAATGTGAGTTCTGTTCGACTGTGGTTGTTGGGGCATTGTTAAGGTGTTGCTATGTCGTTGCTAAGGTTTTAAATATGTATATGAGAAAAGATAATCGTACGGAGAACTGGAGCTAATGCAGAAATCTGCCATCATGCAAAGCTGTTTTTCATTAGCAATAAGCAAATAGGCCTATTTACTATTAACATTAACGATTATCAATTATCACAATATTTAATCCATTGTTGCTGTTCTTTTGAGCTTTCTATTCATCAAAGAATCCTGGAAAAAATGTATTACAGTTTCCAAAAAATAAGAAATAAAATAAAATAAATAAAAAATAAATAAATAAAAAAAAAAGCCGTTAATGAGCCATTATTAATAATTGAGCACCAAAACAGATCTGATGGTCTGATGATCTGATGATAATTATATATAATAAATCAACATATTATAATGATTTCTGAAGGATCATGTGACACTGAAGACTGGAGTAATGATGCTGAAAATTCAGCTGCGCATCACAGCAATCACATTTTAATATATATTCACATTAACAAAAGATATTTTAAATTGCAATAATATTTCAAAATATTACTGTACTTACTGAATTTTTAATCAAATGCAGCCTTGGTCAGGCTTCTTTAAAAAAAAAAAAAGAAATAAAAAATAAAAAAGAAATCTGGCATCTTGCATCTAAACGTGATAAACTAGAGTGCATTAAATTATTCTTAGAACAAGTGAGTCATTTTCATCTAGCAAACTCAGAACAATCTCAAACTGAGATTGAGCTATCTGACATGATCAAAACTGGCTGAGAGGTGAAGCTTTAACGCTTACAAACAGATGAGAAAGAAAGAGAGAAATGCCACTGTCAACTGACTTAAACTTTCAGGTCTTATTGTGGTGAGAGAGCTTGGTGCCAACGCTGAAGCCGTTTTTGGATTCTGTTTTATACTTTTATATTGTCTCTACTCTAAATGGAATAAATAATACACCAAAGCGCATGAAAAAAGAATGAGAAAATTCTTGTGAAACTCAAATGCAATCTTCCATCCGCTGCCTCTTCGACCATCCAGCACATCAGCTCATGTTCGCCTGCGACACGCACTCGGATGTCATCGGCTCTTGCGTGTTTTGCAGGACAGCAAATGGATGTGAAAATGGATGGTTGCAGCGTCTGTGAAATGCGCTCCTTCCTTGTCATCCATGCAGATTGTGCAAACCTTAAAAGCTGAAATAGATGTTTAGATGAGTAAGACATAGCACACGAGTTTGGGACGACAGCTCACTGTCAAATGCAAAATCTGAGTTTTGTAGCTTTTAGTCCAAGTCTGTACACTGTAAAAATGATTTTCAATATATATATTCATATTAAAATATATTTTACGCAGTTTTATATGATTTTATTTATATACTACCACAAAATTTCATGTTGAATTCAATGCATTTCTTTGTGATTGTGAAATTTACTAGCTATTTCTGAGTGAAAATTGTTTCTACATCAATTTCTTTTCAGTGTAGTTTTGAGGCAGTTTAACCCTCTGGTGCTGAAAGATGTGATGTTTTTAGAATACTTCACTTCATTGGAATGGTACAAAACTTGGTAAAGCTTTTGGCACATGCTATGTGAGCACACACACACACACACACACACACACACACACACACAACATGGATATGATTAAAAAAAGGTTAAATCATCCTGTTAAAAAACACTCAGACCGCATTGGAAATGGATGGGAAGTTCCCAAACAAAATCTTACTGAAAGCCGAAATCAACTTCAGATTTGGAACACAACTTTCACACATTTTTGCCATATTGCCATTTTTGCACACTAAGATCTCCCTTGTTCTTGTCTTTTATTTGATCAGACATTGCACACTGATCAGTTAATAAGCTGCTCTTACCGTCTTTTAAGCCCATTCTTGCACTTTAAGATAACCCTTGTCTTGTCTTTATTATATTATTATATTTATATGATTTTGTGTTTTTACACCACAGAGGTGCTTTAAAAATTTCGTTGTTTGTTCTGTTTGCAATGACAATAGAGCTATTCATTCATTATGGCTTTGAATTTTTAATGCAGTTTTAGAGTAAAATATGTTTTGGAAAATATACATTTCATATTAAAATATAACTATTCATAAATATATTTTAGTACCATAAATGCATAAATGCCATAAAAATACAACAAAATAAATGAAAATATTAAGAAACAGCACATATATAGCACATATTTTATTTAATTGAAAAAAGTCATTTTTTTATTGCCACATGAGAAGCAAGCACCTGTTAATGCATTTCCATAAATTGACAAATTAGCTTTCATCACATTCATATATTCACATGTACAGTCTTTCTCTTACAAGCTAAAAGGCAACATATATTGATGACATCATCTTGCACTCACTCAATTTATCCAATCAAATGTTCTCTAGAAGGAGAACTCCACCTCCTCCGCTCATCGGTTTCAACTTCCTGTTTCAAAAGGAAATACGTAAGCACAGGTAATAACACAGTATTCGTAAAACTGTTTTTGGAGTTTGTGCTTATTTGTCTTCCCTGATGTCTACTTAATCTTAATTAAGGTTTCTTGCACCTTAATGAACCCTCACTGATTGACTCTCTTTTTTTAATCAAAATGAGAAAATGAACTTTACTGTAAATCGTACACTGTTATTTCAAAGCAGCAAGGAAAATGTTATTTAGCATGAAAATGACCTCTAACGTACAGTTAATGCATATGTAATATATGTTTATTCACCGGAGACAAACAGATGGACGGCCCACACACATGCTTGGTGACCCATTAGAGTGTGCTTTCTAGCCGATGATAACTAATTATTATCGGTGCGGTAGCAGATCTTTCATAGTCTCACCCTGAGCACTTACACACAGCATAATGAAATTCTGTTGAGTTTTTATGCTGTATGTGACCAAAAGCACCCGTGCATCTCTGACAGAAACAATCAGACCCCATTGAGAGGCTGCCGTCACAAAGCTCTCCACCGACAGAAATCTATAAAAGGTTTTAATGTCATGTGCCGTGATTGCCACCACTTTCATCTCCATTTGGACCAATCACAGCAGCACATGCGCCTGATAGACAGTAAAAAAAACACACACACACACACACACACACACACGCAAGCTCGCTGGTAATGGCTGCTCACCCTTAGATGGATATTTCTTATCAATACTAATTGCATCGGAGTGACAGAGATAATTATCCTGTTCTCTGACTCATCCTGCATTTTCTGGCCACAATAATGGGAGGAAGTGAATGAGAGCAGGTGGAAAAAGGCCAATAGATGATGCTGTCAGGGGTTTCTCTTATGCAAATCAATTAAATGCTGCTTAGATAGGTTGATTTCAGGCTTTTCATGGTTAACTATTAGAACTATTAAAACTAATTTTGTTAATTGAAATAAATCTGAAATAAAATCTAAATATTAGATGAAAAACTACAGGTAAATGGAAATTAGAAATGTTGCTTTGGCAACTAGGTGGAGAAGCAGATAGGTGAACCAATAAAATGCTGAAAAATAAACTGGAAAATTAGAATAAATTCTAAAACTAAAACTGAAATAAACATAAATTAAACCTAAATAGTAACAAAAAATAATAATAATAAAAATGACAAAAGCATGCAAAAATAAACTAAAAATTAAAAATGGAACTTTAAATAAATAAAACAAATAATTCCTAATAATAACCTAAATAGTAACATTAAAGCATAATCATAAAAATGGCAAAAGCACACATAATTTTTTTTTATTAAAACTTTAAATGTAAATAATAAAATAAATAATTAAACCTAAATAGTAACATATAAAAAAAAAACTTAATGAAAATGCCAAAAGCACATAGAAAATTTACTAAAAGTAAAAAATTGAACTATAACTAAATAAAATAAATAATTAAACCTAAATAGCAATATACAGTACCGTGAAAAGGTTTTTGCCCGCTTCCTGTTTTTTAATATTTTTTTGGAGGGTTTTTGAGCATGAATGGACTGTTTAAGGTCATGCCACAGCATCTCAATCGGATTTAAGTCTGGACTTTGACTTGGCCACTCCAAAACCTTAATTTTGTTTTTCTTGAGCCATTCAAAGGTGGACTTGCTGGTGTGTTTTGGATCATTGTCCTGCTGCATAAACCAAGTGCGCTTGAGCTTGAGGTCACAAACTGACGGCCGGACATTCTCCTTCAGGATTTTCTGATAGAGAGCAGAATTCATGGTTCCATCAATTATGGCAAGTCATCCAGGTCCTGAAGCTGCAAAGCAGCCCCAGACCATCACACTACCACCACCATGTTTGACTGTTGGTATGATGTTCTTTTTATGAAATGCTGTGTTGGTTTTACGCCAGATGTAACGGGACACACACCTTCCAAAAAGTTCAACTTTTGTCTCATCAGTCCACAGAATATTTGCCCAAAAGTCTTGGGGATAAACAAGATATTTTTTGGCAAATGTGAGACAAGCCTTTGTGTTCTTTTTGGTCAGTAATGGCTTTTGCCTTGGAACTCTTCCATGGATGCCGTTTTTGCCCAGTCTCTTTCTTATTGTTGAATCATGAACACTGACCTTAATTGAGGCAAGTGAGGCCTGCAGTTCTTTAGATGTTGTTCTGGGTTCTTTTATTACCTCCTGGATGAGTCGTCGTTGCGCTCTTGGAGTAATTTTGGTAGGCTGGCCGCTCCTGGGAAGGTTCACCACTGTTCCAAGTTTTCTCCATTTGTGGATAATGGCTCTGACCGTGGTTCGCTGGAGTCCCAAAGCCTTAGAAATGGCTTTATAACCCTTTCCAGACTGTTACATGTCAACTATTCTGTTTCTCATCTGTTCCTGAATTTCTTTAGATCGCGGCATGATGTGTTGCTCTTCAAGCACACTTCACTTTGTCAGACAGGTTCTATTGAAGTGATTTCTTGATTCAACAGGTCTGTCAGTAATCAGGCCTGAGTGTGGCTAGTGAAATTTAACTCAGCTTTCTAAAATAATGTGGTTAATCACAGTTCTTTCATGATTTAACAGGAGGGGGCAATTAATTTTTCACGTTGGGCCAGGTAGGCAAGTTTGTTTCCCTTAATAAATTAAATCATCATTTAAAAACTGCATTTTGTATTTACTTGCATTATCTTTGTGTAATATTAAAATTAGTTTGATGATCTGAATCTTTTAAGTGTGACAAATATGCAAAAAAAAAAATAATAATAATGGGAAGGGGGCAAAAACCTTTTCATGGCACTGTACAAATAATAATAAAAATCATGTCCAGTTTTAACGTTGCCTGTGTGTGTGTATCCTGCCTGCCTTTTGTGGATTGCACTTATGTGGATCGCATTCGTGCTTTTCTTCTACACCACACCGTGACAAATACTAAAATAGCACTGGTTGTTTTAAAGGGGTCATATGATGCGATTTCAAGTTTTCCTTTCTCTTTGGAGTGTTACAAGCTGATTGTGCATAGATAAGATCCCTGAAGTTGCAAAGACTAAAGTCTCAAAACCAAAGAGATATTCTTTATCAAAGTTAAAACTCTGCCACGCCCCCCTAAAACGGCTCATTCTAACACGCCCCCACATATCTACATCACCATGTGGAAATATTTGCATAATGCGCCCAAATGATCACGCAAAGAAAGAAGGCGTGGTTTCAGGAACAGCAGTTAGTGTTGAAGCAGCCATGTCAAGGAGACGCTGTGTGTTTCTAGGCGAAAGCAAAAGCACTTTATTTAGCCTTCCGAAAGTAGATGCATTTAGGAATCTTTAAGATTACTTACAACAGAACAGCAATGCATTTTATGGACGACCGTTTCGTGAACCTAGGAGAAGAGGTAATTCTGACTTTGCTATGACAATCTGGCGCTTCTGAATCAGCTACTGTTTAGTTATTAGTTTAAGTATTTGCTATTGACTGTTCAAATGCGGAGTTTTGCGCATCGTGCGTGTGTGTGTGTGTGCGTGCGTGCGTGCATGCGCGCGCGAGCGAGAGAGAGAGAGAGAGAGGGGGTCACATCACAAACACATACCAGCTTCATCACTGTGTCTGTCACGCGACTCTGTTCCCCTTTCAGGCTTGAACTGATGGTAAAACTAATGACATTATTTACTGTCTTTACATTTATTTTGAAAGATGAAGCTCGCGATTATGGTAAGGGGCGTTACATTTCCAACGAGTGCTTGCGGTGTTCGGCCAATCACAATGCACTGGGTCAGCTGGCCAATCAGAGCAGACTGCGCTTGTCGGAAGGAGGGGCTTTGTAGAAAACGAAGCGTTTGAGAGAGGCGGGGCATAGAGGACCTACAATAATGTACAGTATTTGAAAAATAATGTGTTTTTTGAACATTAAAGCATGTCAACATATTCTGTTACACCAAATACACAAAATAATGATCTTTAAAAAAGCATCACATGACCCCTTTAATATGACATACCTACAGTATCAGGAAATATGATGAAAATAATGTTTCACCTAAAAATGTTACTACACAGTAGTAGAATTTTTTTGTATTTTGAGAAGATTTCAGACAAGAATGTCAACCGAAATATTTTATTTTTCTCACACAAAACACATCATGTAACTTCAGAAGACTTCAGAAGTCATGTGGACCGCTTTTATGTTGTTTTGTCCTTTAACTAAATAGACCTGTTCTCCCTTTCAACTGTTATTATATGGAAAAGAGCTTTGCAAAGAGTCTCTTTTGCATTCGAATGTGGAGCGACATCAGTTGGGAGAGTAAATAATAACAGAGTTTTAACTTTTTTTTCTTTAACTTTATGTGTGAGTGTGTGTCCTAATGAAGATGTGTGCATTGCATGTCTCTGATTTATGATCAAAGCGATGAATCGGCTGTCTGTGGACTTTAGAGGCGAGAAATTATTCAGTTCTACAAATGAGCCATAAGAGACATGCATGGATTTAAATATCAGTTGAAATATATGGGACTGAGACAGTCATATATCCCTCTTCACACTTATCAAGCACTGAGTTGCTTTTACTGCTGTTTTGCACATGCATAAAACCAATTATTCTTTGCTTAGATGATAACTCGAATTACATCATTAAAAGAATGCTGATTAGACAAAGCAACAACCTTGAGCTTGTTTAATTGCTTTTTTGTTCTCCAAGTGCACGCAATTCATATGCCAAAAAGCATTTAGAGATCTTTGAAGTGCATTTTGTACATGATTTTCCCACCTATGCCAATATGTGAGCATTTTAGATTGAAGTCTGTAAGATTACAGGTTTTTACTCTCAGAAGATGACAGCGATGTATATATTATCGGTTTGTCAATAGTTTAAGAGCCCATCCAGCAGCCTGCAGAATATCCGTGCACATCTGAGGAATTCTTAATAGCCCTTGAATTCGCATTCGTCCTTAACACGTATTTCTGCTATTTCGTTATCACCTGAGTTATGCATGTATACAGCCGCCATGGACAGCTCTAAAATGTGTTTTCCTTAAATCCTCTGTATGGGTTGTTGCAGGCCCAAGATTGACTACAAGCTAATATTGGCTTCTATCTTCCAGCTTTTCTATCAGGGATGTTCATTTTAATAAGACAGACGAGACTTCAGAAAGATATCATGCACTTATTAGTTGAATAACATCTGCATTTGTGAATAAAAATAAATGTTACTGCTAATAGTATCTCTCTGTTTTCTCTCACATTTTCTATCATAACCATGTGATGGTCTTTCAGCCGTAAGTATCAAGGATTGGTCATTAAGACAAAATGTAAAATAAATTGGAAGAAGATTTTAAGATTGAAAGGATGAAATGTGTTTTATAAATCTTAGTTTTATGTGTTAATTTAGGCAATTTGTTAATACATTCTATTTGCCAAAACAGTCCTCATATATTTTTGTATGCTACTTTTTGCTGTTTCATTAATTTTGTGTAATAAGCAATCATTTTTATATTTCAACATTGGTAATATACTTTAAAATACCTTATCATTTCATCTGGGTGATGTGAGTAATGACTAATAGTGAATTCAAGCTTTACATTTGATCATTATTTATCAGTATGTTTTGCCATTGCTAGCACCTAGCTGCTGAAAATTCAGCATTACATCACAGGAATATTGCATTTTAAAATATATTTAAATAGAAAACAGTTATTTTAATGTATTTTGTATTTTTTGATCAATTAAATGCCTTGGCGAGCATAAGAGACATTTTAAAAAAAATTACTATTTTAAATTGTGTTTTATTTTACTTAGTTATTTATTTGTAAGTAGTCCACAAATTTGAAATCTTATACAAATTTTATTAAAATTTTAAAATTCACATTCTATGCAGAATTTGATGCGGTCAGGCAGCATTTTCCTCTCCTAATAGCCTATGATGTCAACATCACCTGCTCTTTTTTAAAGAAAGAAAGCATGTCTTTCAGCATGCGTCCATTAGAGTGATGCCCATGCAGATCAAGCACACAGTGAAAAAAACAACGTAATGAGAGTAGTTTATGAAGGGAGGTACAATTAGCAGCAGAAAATGACTCAAAGTCATTAGGGTCGACTATTAAGTGTTATTTCTGGGTCTGTTTCTGTCATTCTGACATTCACTGAATAATTTTTTTTTTCTGGAAGTAATCGTAGATTCCTGCTGTTCTTTAGAGAGAGCACTTGTTATTAAGGCAATTCGTTTGGCACAATGTATTAGTTGTTAGTAGGTTCAAAGTTGTGGAGCAGTGGATAGGAATGCGTTCGGATGTAAATGTCATGTGACAAATCACTCTGATATATAATATTAATAATAATTTTTATTTATATAGCAACTTTCCAAAACCCAAAGTCACTTTACAAGTCAGGTTTAAGGAACAGAAACAGATAAACATCAAAACCAGAAGACAGAACACATAGCAAGAGCTGAGAGTAATATACAGAGACCACTTACAAAGTTAGATTAGAGATACATGAGAATGTAGATAAACATCCATAACAGGGTACAAATTACAGACTGAGAGCTGAAGAGTAATACTAATAGAAAAAATGTGTTTTTAAGAGGTTTTTGAAGGAGAGAAGGGAGGATGCTTGACGAATGTTTTGGGGAAGAGCATTCCACAATCTGGGAGCCACAACACTGTAAGCTCTAGATCCCATTGTCACCAGACGAAACGTAGGAGTGACTAACAATCCCTCTCTAGAAGATCGTAACGAGCGGGCAGGAACACAAGGCAGAAGTAAGTCAGATAAATATGTAGGACCAAGGTTTTCCAAAACCCAAGGTCACTTTACAAGTCAGGTTTAAGGAACAGAAACAAATAAACATCAAATAAACAGAAACAAATAAACATCAATACCAGAAGACAGAACACAAACCAAGAGCTGAGAGTAATATACAGAGAACACTTACAAAGTTAGATTAAAGATACAGAGAGAATGTAGATAAACATCCATAACAGGGTACAAATTACAGACTGAGAGCTGAAGAGTAATACTCAGAGAAAAAATTTGTTTTTAAGAGGTTTTTGAAGGAGAGAAGGGAGGATGCTTGACGGATGTTTTGGGGAAGAGCATTCCACAATCTGGGAGCCACAACACTGAAAGCCCTAGCTCCCATAGTCACCAGACGAAACTTAGGGGTGACTAACAATCCCTCACTAGAAGATCGTAACGAGCGGGCAGGAACATAAGGCAGAAGTAAGTCAGATAAATATGTAGGACCAAGGTTATGGAGAGCTTTATAAGTGAGAATTAGTATCTTGTAGTTTACGCGCAGAGAAACCGGAAGCCAGTGAAGGTAATAGAGGATTAGCCAGTAATTCCAGTTGCTGAAAGCCGTGAGAGGAGTACCTCATGACAAACAGTGTCAAAAGCTGAGCTGAGGTCTAACAGAAGGAGAGTGCTGAGAGCACCAGAATCAGAAGCTAAGAGAAGATCGTAAAGAACCTTAACCAGGGCTGTTTCAGTACTGTGTAATGGACGAAAGCCAGACTGGAAGGGCTCGTAGAGGTTGTGTGCTGTTAAGAAGGCCAATATTTGACAATATTTTCCTTTCACTTTAATAATAAAAAAAAAAAAGTCATGGCCTAATGGTTAGAGATTCGGACTCGTAACCCAAAGGTCGCGGGTTTGAGTCTCAGGTCCAGCAGGGATTGTAGGTGGGGGGAGTGAATAACCAGCTTTAGCTGACAGGCCATAAAGAAGTGAATTACAGTAATCTAGTTGAGATGTGACGAAGGCATGTGTAACAGTTTCAGCATCCTGCTGACTGAGAGAGGATCGAATATGAGAGATATTACGTAGGTGAAAAAAGCTGTCTTTACTACTTTACCAATGTGATCATTGAATGAAAGAGTGGAATCAATGAGAACACCAAGATTGCGAACTTCAGTGGAGGGCATAATCAGATCACCATCCAGATCCATCAGTTGACCAGAGAGCTTAGATACTACAGCTTTAGAGCCAATCAGAATTACCTCAGTTTTATCAGAGTTATATTTAAGGTAATTTGCCTCCAGCCAAAACTCTTGAGTTCCTTGATGCAATTAGTTAATGCAGGCGGAGGAAACACTGAGGTGGAAGGTATGCTAAAATAAATTTGAATGTCATCTGCGTAACAGTGGAAGTTAAACCCATTGCGTTTAATTATTTGTCCAATTGGTAGCATATAAATGGTAAAGAGGAGAGGGCCCAAAACAGAACCTTGAGGTACACCAGAACTGATGGATTTGGTAGATGATTTGTGTTTCTGGTTTATAACAAATTGTTGCCTCCCGGTCAAATAGGAGGAAAACCATTCAAGGGCTGTGCCAGTAATTCCAATTGCTGAAAGCCGTGAGAGGAGTACCTCATGACAAACAGTGTCAAAAGCTGAGCTGAGGTCTAACAGAAGGAGAGTGCTGAGAGCACCAGAATCAGAAGCTAAGAGAAGATCGTAAAGAACCTTAACCAGGGCTGTTTCAGTACTGTGTAATGGACGAAAGCCAGACTGGAAGGGCTCGTAGAGGTTGTGTGCTGTTAAGAAGGCCAATATTTGACAATATTTTCCTTTCACTTTAATAATAAAAAAAAAAAAGTCATGGCCTAATGGTTAGAGATTCGGACTCGTAACCCAAAGGTCGCGGGTTTGAGTCTCAGGTCCAGCAGGGATTGTAGGTGGGGGGAGTGAATTTACAGCGCTCTCTCCCACCTTCAATACCACGACTGAGGTGCCCTTGAGCAAGGCACCGAACCCCCAACTGCTCCCCGGGCGCCGCAGCAATATGGCTGTTCATGGTGTGTGTGTATTTCACTACTGTGTGTGTGCACTTATGATGGGATAAATGCAGAGCACTAATTCCGAGTATGGGTTACCATACTTGGCCACTAGTCACATCACTTTTAATATTAATTTTATTTATTTATTGTATTTAATATCTGTTTTTGAAGTCTTTTCTGCTCACCAAGCCTGCATTTATTTGATAAAAATACAGTAAAAACTGAAATATTGTGAAATATTATTACAATAAAATTACTGTTTTCTATGTTAATATTTTTTATCATGTAATTAAATTGGTAGACACATTTGATTGATGGACTAGTGGTTGCTGAAAACTCAGCTTTGCATCACAGGAATAAGTTACATTTTGAAATATATTCAAATATAAAAACTGTTATGTTACAGTTTTCGCAATATTACTGATTTTACTGTATTTTTTATTACATAAATAGAGCCTTGGTGAGCAGAAATGACTTCTTTTAAAAACATAAAAAAAATAATTATTAGTATTGACCGGTAGTATAAAGTATATATAATTATAAATATGAATTATTATTATTATTTTAATATCTATTATCATTTATTAATCACACATATTTACATATATTTGTATTACATATATTGCATAACATATATTTGTATTTTATAATTATAAATACAATTTTAATTATTATATTTTAGAAACTGGCCATATTTTTTATTTTGTAAATATGCAGTTTTTCGAGTAATTAAATTATATGTTTTTGAATAGAAACCATGCACAAGATGTATACTTTCTGATTATTCCTCATGCATAAAATTTTCCACCCCTATTTCTAACGTGTTACGTTACATTTCGCACAGGACCCTCTTGTCTCCTCCCTCTTCAGAAAGCAATGATGCCGCATCACCTTGAGACTCTTTTACCATTTTACAGCTTCACCATTTGTCCTGCCATCCACACTTGTGATCATTTCCTTCCTTCGTTTTCTCCAAGTCTGTAATCTCTCCTCCTTGCGGCTCTCTGGAGAGAGGTAAACAAGCAGGTTGAACTTTAGCATGCAGAGCGTGGCCTCTCCCTGATGTATATTCACCATGCCAGTTTAACCAATCAGTTCCAGGGGGCCCGATAAGAGGAGCTGCATCAGTGTGTCGAATACGGTACATCCTCAAATGAATTTGTTATTCACTGATAACCACCCTTAGGCTTGTTCTCCCTCACATCTACAGTGCAATATGAAAATATAAATTAGTTCTGCACCACTGACATCGTGCCTGTGCTTTTTCTTTTAGAGTGGTCGAGTCGAATGTCGCTACTTGCCTCTGAAGACGCGATAAAAAATACTTTTGTCCTCTGATCTGAAACAAGAGCAAGGTTGCAGTAACTAATGCTCGCCGTAAACATGGCAAGCGAAAGCATTGTCATGCTCTATAAATTGGCCGTTCTGGGTTGATTAAGAGTGCATATGGAGCGTAACTTCCAGGCCAGACCATCTGCTGCGGGTTAGTGAGGTTTTTAAAGCTTTATGGGTGCAAAAAGCTCTATGTTTATCTAGAGTAAAAAATTTTATTGCTCAGAAGCTGATCTACTGAAGTTCTGAGTTATGTTTCATTTAAGCATCAACCCTATGGAGTTTCTCCTGTAGTTGTTTTGAAGACAAAAAAAGACACCAATTGAGTCATTCGTTTTCATATAGTGTCATATGTGGAAGGCCGCTCAAATAATTTAGTTTTTGGAGACTTTGATTGGTATCTTGGCAAGTCTGAACACAGTTTGAGACATTTTGAAGCACTAGAAGAGACACACTTGAGATCACTTTTACCATTAGCTCTCCTTGTATTCTCATTGGTGTATAGGAAAAACAGTTGTAAATCTCATTTGTGAGTTTTCTGATCTAAAGGATGCAACCTTCTTTTGTATCTCTATTCAGTCTAAGGAAACCATGTTC
Organism: Sinocyclocheilus rhinocerous; assembly: GCF_001515625.1. Classification (NCBI taxonomy): domain Eukaryota; kingdom Metazoa; phylum Chordata; class Actinopteri; order Cypriniformes; family Cyprinidae; genus Sinocyclocheilus; species Sinocyclocheilus rhinocerous. Next base: position 1,099,639 of record NW_015630361.1, on the reverse strand, counting down.
ATCTCAGCGTCATTAGTTTCTGGGTCAAAGAGGTCAAAGCATCTGCAGAAGTGGTACTATATTCCACATATTTGTAGCAATGCATGAATAACAGTTTCAAGGTCCTTCTTAGAAAGCATCTTCATTAATCTAGCAAAAGATATTAACTGAAAGAAACTTTTCACAACAGCACTAATTTGCTTATCAAAAAAACAACGTGGGATCAAAAATAAAACCAAGGATTTTGACAGCTGTGCACATTAGAAGACAGACAATGACTGAAGTCAAAACTGATGGGCCAAAGATGACTATTTCAGTTTTATTGTTATTTAGCTGTAAAAAATCATCATGTCTATGAAGACATTTAAACAAATTAGACTCAAAACAACAGTTATTTTGAACAGGAAGATTAAGATGAATGTCATTGCCATAAAAAAGATAAGTGTTGTGTCTCTGAATAATAAGACCTAGAGGAAGCATATATAAAGCAAAAAGAAAAGGACCCAATATGGAACCCTGTGGAACACCATAAGAGATCTGATCACGAGAAGACAAACATTTTCCTACATTAAAAGAAAAAGTTATCTTCTTAAGGTTAGAAGCAAACCACTTTAGCACAGGTCCCTGAAACCCAGCTACATGATCTATTCTTTATAAAAAGATATATCATTATCTACTTGATATCACTTTGCAGAAATTTTGGGACAGATAAAAAAATAATCGTTATTTGCTGTTTACTGAATTGTTTTTACATAATTTGGATAATTTGTTTCTCTGTTAAAGCGGTTTGCATAAAGTTCAGTTAATTCACACAAGTGACCTTTGAAATGTCAGATCGTAAATTTTCAGTGAACAATTTAAGATGTTTGAAAAGTTTATTTTGCTCTGCACATCTGAACAATCATTGACTTTCAGCTGAAACTCTTGTGTCATCTGAGTCAAAATACTGAATGTAGAGGTGAAGGACATCAGCGCGCCAGTGTTACACAGAGATTTAGCTGAAAATGTCTTTAGTGTGTAACTGAACTCCACATTCACATGAATAAAGTCGATAGCTGATTTCTGTCTTTTCGATGTCTCACTTCTATGGAACTGGAGTAAGACTTCTGCCTCACAGAGTCACATTTATATAAAAAAGAAATGAATATCAAATTCAAGGAGAAAAATGTACTTTCTTACCAATCAATTTCCAAGACGTCTGTTATTGTGAGAGAGAGAGAAAAAAAAACCTCTTGCCTTTTTTTTTAGTAGGTAGAAAAATCTATATTCACCGCAATTACTTTTCATATTAACATTTTATGACTTTTCTAGACCTGGAAATTTAAAAAACTGAATCTCTTTCTTTTCTCAGTATTTGACTGCCACACGTTAAGAAGTTTTATATGAAATTAGATCTATCTATCTATCTATCTAATTATCTATCTATCTGTCCGTCCGTCCGTCCGTCCGTCCATCCATCCATCCTGGGATGCTAAATAGATGTTACTCTGAATTAAACATGCAACAGGTAAGTCAAACCTACCAGCTGCTTATATACCTGTAGTTTCTGATGTCTATGTGTGCAATACCTGTTTTTCTTTCACCTTTTGTGGTTCTAGAATGAATGTGGTTGTCAGTGGTGTGTTGTGTGGCTCATCGACAGAAGCTGATTTCATTGTAAAGCTGCATCCTCACCAATCGCCTTTGCAAATCAAGAATGCATGGGGTCCCTCAGACGGAAAGACTAAAACAGATGAATAATTGAGAGCCTGATGCTGGAAAGAAGGTGCACATTAAACATCGGCCCACTGGAATCGACTGGCCCTGACGTGCCGTAAGCTACAGGCCTAATGTAAATAATGAGTACTTTTCCCCAACACTCTGATAATGAGTCCTATAAAATGGGCAATGGCCTGCATGTGTATTTAAGACTGGCTATAAAATCAGTGTGAAAGAGGCATTGGGGAGGGCCTTAGTGCACCTCGCATGGGAAAATACATTAAACAGTGTTGGAGAAGATGCTTTGAAACTCTTGAGTTATTCATAATTTACAGTAATTAAACTACAGACAAGCTACTCAGAAAAAAAGTAGTTACACTACAAAATACTAAGAATAAAGTAGCTAACATTATTAAAGCTTTTTAAGGGTAGCATATTTAATTTTTTTGGTGAGCTGACTTTATTTTTTATAATTAGAGTAGTATTAATCTTACATAATCAGGATCTCAATTAGGCTGACAGCACTAAAGTGATATTTATACAGAAATTTTCACTAAACTCAACTAACAAAGCTAGAAAATACCCTAAATTATATGACAGCTATTCAAACTAGTTGTCCTCAAAGTGATTAGGTAAATTTGCATTTATAAAATATGCTTTGATTTGACACTTTTTAGGAGCAAAAATACAGAGCAAATTACATACTTTTTAAAATAATAATTGTTTATTTATTTTTAATTTTTTTACTTCTGAGTATGTTTTGAGAAATTAAATCTTTTTCAGACTGAATTTTCTATTTATTTATTTATTTGTTTATTACTAAAGCTAAATGTGTTGTTTTCTGCACCTTCATTGTGGACTTATCTCTGAGTAAAATAATTTGAATACATTCAATACTACTACTACAAAACAAACAAAAAACCTACACTAAACTAAAATGAATAAATAAAAATAAATAAAGACAAACAAAAATATTAAAATAAAATAAAAAGCTCAACTATTGTCATGTTTCGCAAAAAATGTAGTTACATTAGTAGCTACTTCTTTGGGCACTTTTATTGTAAGTATGGACACTTCAGTAAGCATATATAGCCAATACAATTGCTTGGATTTAGAGAGGTTTATTTAGAGTGCTTTTAGCTTCATTTAAACTTAATTGAAGCCGTGATATTCTAACTGACTCACTCAATTGGAAGCCAGAGACTGCCTTGGCTTTCTTGCTTATTCCAGTCACGCTTCCGTAAATGAGAAGTGAGAAGTGTAGAAGTGCTTGTCTGCAATGCAAAAGTCTATAGCTTTTATGAATCATAACATGGTGTCTCTTTGTATATTTATCAGGCTCAAACACTGCGCTGTGTAATATTGTCTTTTTAGAGCTTGATAGAAGGAATCGCTTGCTTGTATCTTCAAAAATTCATTTTTTTTTTCCTTTACCTTCTTCACAAAAGAAAAATAAGAGCATACAGGTTTGGAACGACATAGTAAAGAATGAGAGAATTATCATTTTTTTGGCGATTAACTATTGCTTTAATGCATTAGTGCCTTCCACCAGAGCTTGACATGCATGATAGTCGAGGACAGTACTTTCAAAGTTGTTCTTCCTGCGTTCTTCCACGTGTCAGCAGAACTTTTAAGCAGGCAAATTGGCTCGGGCTTGCTCAGCTCGTTTGTGCTCAGAACATTTGCATAAATCTCACCGTATCGACAAAAGAATGGTTTTGATTTTAAAGGCAGCATCGCTCGCCTCGTCTCATAAGCCGTCCAACCTTTCATAAAAAAGACTTATGAGTTATAAGATCAAAAAATAAGGCAATGCTAACAAGTCTGGTTAAGAACTCCAGTGTGAGCCATCAGAGCGACGTCAAACCTTGTCAGATAGAAACAAAGCTGCGGGTCAGACCCATCTGCGTTAGTTCGGCTGAAAGCGGGTTGTAGAAAAATGTGCGGCGGCGGAAGCTAATTAACGCCGAGGGTGAGAATAAACGTCGCTCTGTCCCCACTTTAAAAAAGAGCTGTCTTCAGAGAGGCCTTCAGATCGCCTTTCAATTACAACATTATGATAATTGAAAATAATTGTGAACATCATTAGTGGAGAAACTCAATAATGACGGCTATTTAGGGTGTAATTGTTCTTTTGGTGGTGGAAAGGTCATCCTTTAGACTTCCTCGTTCCTAACTTTATGCGTTCACCGAGAAAGCAGTTATGAATATGTCAGATTACGGAGATTAAAGCGTTTTGGAAGGACGAGCTGTTGATTACGGTAGTGACGGCTAGCCAGGCGTCTTCCAGTCACTTCTATTTGGATTAGAGGCCAGACAGTTTAGTGAGAGAGAAATGGGTTTTCTGCTTAGACGTGGTTTTGTAGCGACCTTGAGATTTTTGGACTCCGGGCTTCACATTTGCAGTTTTCACAAAAAACCCTTTTTGTCCCACTTCTGGATTTTGAGCAAAAATATCAAAGAGTTGACTTCTGTCGCTGTATAACAGGAAGAAAAAACATGCATTTATCTCATGCCCCACAAATCTTTTTTACTCCCAACGTCTCTGATCTTTCTATTTGCATGAACAGAATGAGACGCAACAACCTTAAATAACCTACAAGAAGCTCTAGACGAAACTTTTGTTGTCAGACGAGTGACTAGTCATGCGATCCCTCTAAAGGAATAATGCCACTCTGAAAGAGGTGCATGTGAATATTACACCGCTGTTGAAACTAGCGGCCTCGCATATTAGAGTCTTGCGTCACGCTGAGAGGAACATTATGAGCAAATTCATTTTCGCCGATGTCCTTCTGCAGTTATGCTTCAATAACAAGAGGACGTTCATCCACAGAAGTCTTTTTAATAGGGTACATCTCATATATGCTTTCCAGGAATGGCTCTGCCTGGGTCATTTTTAACACTGAAATCAAAAGAGAAAAATAAAGAATTATATTTTGCATGAAGAAAATGCGACGTATCACTGAGATTTTGTTTTTCAGTAAGACATTATATTCATGATAAGCACATTTTTTTCTAGCCCAGCCACGTGTCAGTAGCCTGAAATTATATAAAAACATTTTTTGTATCATAACCCTAATATGAAGAATACACACACACACACACACACACAGGTTTGTTTTTGTGAAAAGTGGGGACATCCCATAGGCGTAATGGTTTTTATACTGTACAGACCGTATATTCTATTGCCCTACACCAACCCTACCCCTAAACCTACCCCTCACAGGAAACTTTGTGCTATTTCAGATTTTCAATACACTCCATTCTGTGTGATTAATATGCGTTTTGAAAAGTGGGGACATGGGGTAATGTCCTGAAAAGTCACCTTCTCCTTGTAATACCTATGTCATACCCTTGTCATTATACAAATTTATGTCCTCATTTGTCACAAAAACGCACACACACACACACACACACACACACACACACAAATGCATTTATTTATTTATTTCCTTTTTAAAATGTATTTACTTTTTTATTAATTGAATTTTTTTATTTACAACTTACAATTATTTATCTGAATTATTTACATTTCACTCCAGTGCTAGAAATATTTAGAATGTTTAAAAAAAATTTAGAATTTCTTTAGATTTATTATTATTTTTTTTTGCATATACTTAAAAATATTTTAGGTTTAAATTTGCTGGATTGCTAAGGAAATAATACCATAATGAAAAAAAAAAATCTAAAAAAAAAGCGTACTCATTTTCTCCTGATTTTTTTTTAAAGGTTAAATATGAGCCATTCATGCAGCAGCACCCAAGCAGAAGGAATTATTGATACAGTCATTCATGAAGAGGTGTGAGAGAGCTGTATATTTAAAGGCATTAATTGAGCATCTTTCTCCAAGCAGTCTGATGGATGTCACATCCAACACCATCCTGAATAATTCATCTGCTGCCTTTCCACATTATTTGCTGAAGGTCCCAGTGCTACACCGATTCTCCACCTCCTGTCTTGTTCTCTTTGAGCTGAGCTAATTATTCAGCGTTTCTGAGTGTTGCGGGGAGGAGAACAACAGGCTTTTTGAATCAGCAACATTTAAAGCTTAATTTAAAAAAAAAAAGCATGAAGAGTGTGTCATGTCTGCATGCTATTATTGTTGGGTTAATGTCACTACAGAGCGACCTGAACTCAAGCACACTTACTGTTATGTCAGGACTGTCAGTATGCCTTACAATCATTATTACATGTTTATTAGAATATATATGCTCTGGATATTAGGGCTCAAATCCATTTAAAACATGCAGATAATTGAATGATTTGCTGATCAATCAAATGATCAATATTTACTGCTAAATAAATATTTATTTAATATACTGCTAAATAAATAAATAAACAAACAAATAAATAAATAATGCATTTTGTTTCACCCCAAATTGCATGAGATATTTATATTTTTCTGAGAATATACTTTAATTATAGTTTGTTTCTGGCTTTTCTTTTTCTGTCATTTAACTCTGCTTTCATTATAAACTACTGCTGTAAATAAGTAGTATTGCTGTAATTATGTTTTCCATTCTTTTTTACAAAGCAAGTGTCAAAACTGAAAATATATACAGCTAAATATATATTTGTTGACTTGTGCGTCTGTTTTTCTGTGGCAGATCTCCACAGACAGATAAAGATTTTACAAGGCCCTGAGGGTTAAACGTTTCATTGCTGTTTGAACATGAAATCTAGTCAGTGTAGAGATTATTTTTTATCTCTGTCTGCATGATATGCTGAGCGATTGTGTGATCTTTATTGTCATTAATTCCACAGCTGCATGTAAATTGTCCTGCTCTGACAGTTTGCAAGTTACGGCTGTAATACATCAGGACAGAAATGATTGAACGCTTGACTTGCGTATGATATTACGTACAGCGGAGAGATGACTTCAGACGCCTCAGGGCCTGCAGCTGAGCGACATAATCGTGAGTCGTGAACTGCTCAAATATAAACCAATTGTTTCATGAGATCACAAATGACTTTAATCTGTTTAATCTGCACACATCGCAGTCTCAGCAGTGTTATTTTAGTATCATTGAGATACTAGTACAGTTTTTATTAATATTTTGAATTAGTTTTTATTTCATTATATTCTTTGTTTTCATTTGAATTAAAGTTTGAGTAATTTTGTTGTGTGTTTTTGTATTTTTTATTAGTTTCATTTTTACTTTTAGTAATTCATCAAGTTAAACTAAATTAAAATAAAAAATGTTGGAAATACCTTTGAATAAATAAATAAAAAGTAAAAATAATTAAAAATATATATATATTTGATTTTACTTGTTTTGATTTCATAAAAAATTTTTATTTCAAGTAATGAAAATGTCTTTTGGGATTTTAAATTTTATTAAACATAACCCTGGACAGCAGAAAAAAAAAAAAAAAAAATTCAAACTCGGTTACTTAATATTTACATGGACAGAATAATACATGCATTTACAATTATTACGATAATACAACATAATATATAATTAATCTGTAAACAATTTGGGGCCAGAAATTAAACAAAGAAATTAATAAAAATAAATTGAAGAAATGATTAATAAATTGAAGAAATTAGTACTTTTATTCACCGAAACGCATTCAATTGATCAAAAGTGACAGTAAAAACATTAAAAATGTTACAAAAGATTTCCATGTCAAATAAATGCTTTTCATTTGAACTTTCTGGAAAGAAAAATATTAAATTTTACACAAAAAGGAAAAAAAATGAAGCAGTACAATTGTTTTTAACATTGATGATAAAAAGAAATGTTGGTAACACTTTAAGCCTTTATATAAAATGCATTATAAAAGTAGTTGTAATGCATTAATTAAGCTTTTAAATGCACCTTATAATGCATTATCTTATGAATAACTGTAACCAGAGTTATAATACATTATAATACTTATCTATGCATTGATTCACCTTTAGACAACACAATGCATTAAAACATGACAAACTAACTTTCAAATATTATAATGTATTTTAACTTTGGTAACAATTATTTATGAAAATATATAATGCATACAGCGGTGTTGTGCATTTTGACCAGTTGATGGGAAAAGTATTCTTAAAATGCATTCAAAATTCTGAATAATTTGTAATATATAATTATTCACGGTATTTAGAAGTGCCCACGATAACAATATCGTGCATATTCATTACCGTGATATATGGCATTACTGAATACCAGCACAAGTCTAATTACAACGTACATTAATACTTATTAATACTATACCTTTATATTGCATTATACATAAAGGCTTTAAGGTAAAGTATTACCAAACTGTTTCTTGAGCAGTGAATCAGCATATTAGAATGATTTCTGAAGATCATGTGACACTGAAGACTGGAGTAATGATGCAGAAAATTCAGCTTTGATCACAGGAATAAATTGTATTTTACAATATATTCACATAGAAAACAGCTATTTGGTTTGTTCGTGACATTTAAATATTTTATGGATCTTCAAGAAGTTTGATTTTGACAATTAGCCATGCATGTTGCTCAAATATAAAATTTAATGCAGATTTTGGCTTGTAAGACTAACAGTGACGGGCCGGGTCGTTTGTCGAACAGAAACAGAATAAAGTAGCAGTGGTTTATGAGAGCTGCCAGTACATGAGAATAATGTCTGTTTCTGTGAACTGAACTGCAGTATTTGGAGGCAGCGTGAAGGCCCACTTCAGCCCACTTCCATACTGTGTGTGTGCGTGTGTGTGTGTGTGTTTGTGGATATATTATGAGAAGAGGAAATCAAAGCAGACAAGAGCAGTGTTCCTGTATTTGTCTTGGTCTTGCTGTGCTGCATAAGGCAGTTTTCTCTTCGGACTAAATGAAGACAAAGATTCATCCAGTCTGTCAACAATCAGAGCATTCACTCTCACTGAGCCTGTGTCCGCTCTGCGCTCTAACTAGTGCACTTCAATTCATCACTCAACATTTTCCCCTATAGAGAGCGCAGCAGTCGGCTCTGGAAGAAAAATTCCCATTCATTTTCTCCATAGAGAAATAGATTTTTAACGATAACACATAAACCTTTCAAAAAAAGACCTACCGTGAGCTCTGAGGTTCAAATCCTTTCAACTTAATTTGTGAAAAATCATGTTTAATACTGAATCTGAATTCTCACTGAAGAAGTGCCCAGAAAGATCCAACTATCAGACACGTGGCTTATACATTTTTTTTTATATATGCATATATGGTATCTAAACATTTTTCAATGCCTTGCTTTTATACGCATAAATGAGTGTAGGCTAGCTAGTTTTTTTATTATGCTGTCATTTTAATTGACAATTTGCAATGCTTTATGCAATTACATTTTATTTCCTCATAAAATGCATTAATTATTGTACGTTTTATCTTTTATAGGTTTTCATTATAAAGGGTTTTGACTCAGGTTTCAACATTTTTGATTAAAATGAAAGTTTATTATGTTATTAAATGGTATATTATGTCTGAACTGGTTGAGTTATGGCTCTGAATTCAGCATGGGATAGTCATGGAAAAATAGTTTAAATTGTCCAGAAATATGTGGCAAAATACTGTAGAAACAACAATTTAATTGAATTGAATTTACTTTAATTTAATTATTGTAAAAGCATGTGCTTCAAGGTTGAAATCTTTTGAACTTAGTTTATATTAAAAAAATTATGTTTAATACTGTACTTTAATACTGTAATTGAATTCTCTCTCTCTCTTTTAATGATTTGGAATTCATAATAAAATGTAAATTAAATTAAATTAAATTAAATTAAATTTAGTACTATAGTTGAATTCTCACTAATTTTTTATTATTTGGAATTGATAAAATTTAATTTAATTGAATTGAATTGAATTTAATCATATGAAAAATGCGTGCACAATAATGCGACCTCACACCGCAGAGAAGGAAGGATCAAGAGACGGCGGAGAGATGGTGAAAAGGGCTGGCAAAGGGCTGGCACAGACAGGCAGGAGGAGGTTTAGGAGGTGGCCGGATGACTGGGGGGAGGATGACCAACAGAGTCCAGGGCGGTGATGACGGAGGGAGGAGCCAGGGAGGAACCGACGGAGGCCAGAGCCCAGCCAGGGAGACGGGCCACGGTGGAGCCGATGCAGTGAGGAGCCATGGTGGAGGAAGGGCTGGCGGCTTCAGGGGACGACCGACAGCGGCGGAGCCAGTGGTAGAGGAGCCCAGGGTGGAGACGGAGATCCGCAGAGTCAGGGTGATGCAGAGGATCCAGAGGGCCTAGGCGGAGCAGATGGCTCAGGTGACCGAGACGGCGGTGGGGATCCGGAAGGCAGCGGTGGTGCCAGAGCAACAAAGGAGCAAGGTTGAGCTGGAGGGAGGGAGGAGCCCAACGGAGCCAGAGGGACTGAGGGATGAGGCAAAGCCAGAAGAGTGTAGTCCCAAGGCGAGGGCAGGTCGATGATCAAAAATGCGGAGCCGGAGGGATGAGGGAGTCCAGGGCAGCTGGTGGACTGACGGGCCACTGTGGAGATGCGGGATCTAGGAGCCATGGTGAAGCCGCTGGGTCGATGGGCCGAGGCGGAGTTTGGGTCTCGGAGGTTGGAGGCGGAGACCGGGGTCCTCCGACCTCGATGGAGATGAAAACTGACAGGCCCGCAGTGACTCTAATCCACAGTTGGGAGGCTGAGGATGAGCTGAGGGGATGGCAGGATGCAGCAGCGGGGCAGAGGATGGCAGAATGCTCAGGAGAGGAGGTGGGATAGGGAGGCTGGGTGGGAGTTCATGACAGTCGAGGGTTTCATGGATGGCATATGCTGCCCACACACACCAAATAGCAACTCCCATTACAGGAGCGCAGCGGATAGGGGAACGACCTCCGTGGTCATGACAGGACAGACAGAGAGTTCAGGGCAGACTGACAGTTCATATGTCCTCCTTGGCCATAACAGGACAAGCAGAGAGTTGAGACAATGACGGAAGACTGGGTATCTCCGAATAAATGTCTATTAAATCCTCAGAGTCCTGCCTCAGCTCACCCTCAGTGGTGGAACAGTGGGCGGGGCTTTCCTGCCTCAGCTCACCCTCAGTGGTGGAACAGTGGGCGGGGCTTTCCTCCACGCCCTCGTACACCACTGTGTAATCCTCTGTGGCGGGTTTCATTGCCGGCTCTCGCACCTTGTCAGACGTCATATGTGACCCTGGAGCACAAAACCAGTCTTAAGTCGCTTGGGTATATTTTTAGCAATAGCCAAAAAAACATTGTATGGGTCAAAATTATCGATTTTTCTTTTATGTCAAAAACCATTAGGATATTAAGTAAAGATCATGTTCCATTAAGATATTTTGTAAATGTCCTACCGTAAATATATCAAAACTTAATTTTTGATTAGTAATATGCATTGCTAAGAACTTCATTTGGACAACTTTAAAGGCGATTTTCTCAGTATTTAGATTTTTTTGCACCCTCAGATTCCAGATTTTCACATAGTTGTGTCTCGGCCAAATATTGTCCGATCCTAACAAACCATACATCAATGGAAAGCTTATTTATTCAGCGGATGATGTATAAATCTCAAATTTAAAAAATCGACACTTATGACTGGTTTTGTGGTCCAAGGTCACAAATGAGGCTCTGGGGCGATCCTCAACTTTGTCGCTTCTCTTGGCAATAGCTCGTCGGTTGCGGCTGGTACTGGCTCTCCATCTGCTGTGGGCTCTGGCTGAAGCTCCGCGCAGCGGGGTGATGATTGGGTGGGCTCTGGTCTGGCTGGGAGACGTATGCGAGGTGTGGCTGGACGCTGATGTTGCGGATCCATTCACCCACAGCCCAAAACTAATGTAATCGTCCAGACCACACCAAAATCCCTCCATCAAGCAGACGTCATCACAGCTCGCATGTTGGCAAGTGTCGAGGAACTCCTCAACATAGTCCTCCAGGTTACGGCCGTCGTGAAATATAAACACTGTCGCTCCTCTTAACAGTGTGTTGCCCCTCCTTGGGGCAATGCTAATGGATGCGATATGCATGGACTTCTTTGAGGTCAGGTATTCTGTCACAGTTTTGTGTCTATGAACACGCAAGAAGATGAAGGAAAACAGTCTTTAATTAATCCACACAATAAAGGTAAATCCACATAGAGGAAGGCTAGTGACACACATAGACGTAGACATTAACAATACATGACAAAACCAAACTGAACGAACAGGAACTTAAATACACAGACCAAATGAGGATAATTAACAAGACACAGCTGAATATAATGACGAAATCAAATCAGTAACCATGACAATGGGAAAAAGAAGCAAACTGAAAGTCCAAACTAACAGAACTGTGACACATTTGGAGTCAATGAGGTAAACTGCAGGCTATTTTGCACACTCTAGTTTGCTCCGTGTAAACATGTGATTTGGCCTCCTGTATTGTGTTGGGGTGCAGGTGGAGCGGGAGCATGATAAATACTATTTTACGAATTACATTTAGCAATGGCAACTTACAGGAGACAACGCAACCTCCGATCATTTATCAAAGATAATGGGTCATAGTTTACTTCCTCACACGCCACATACATCATGAAGTCTGACCCATGCTACAGCTGCTAAAATAGATTATGTGATGTCAAACGCTACTTCAGAGGCCAGCGTACAGCGTGCCCTATGTTTTGGTTCAGTCGGTATGGATTTTCGAGGGAACACCATAATGCATAAAGCAATTTCATATGTTGCAAATATATTTTGCAGTGTTTTATTTTGAGTTAAAGTATATATTTTGAGTTAAAGTATGTGAACCAAAATGCATCTAACTAGATTGCATCCAGAGCATTTGTCAACCATTGCATTGCATTCTCAGCATTGGCACAAGAGGCACTATAGCAGCATTGAGGATTAATGTAAACTGTCTTCGACTATACATTTTCTCTTTCAGATCACAGCAGAGCAAAAGTTTGAAGAGAATCAGGGTTGTTAAAGTTAGTTAAACTTACTAGTTTACTGAATGCATGCAACATTTGCACACTAGAATGCACTATTAGATGCTTCTGGTCTTAATGCTAGTGTAATGGAGTTCTGGTTGTGCTTTTCCTCGTCCCAGGTGTCCATATTTGATACTCATCCTTCATCTTCATTATAGATTAAGATTACATGCTTAATTAATGGTTTATTAGCCTGTGGCTTGGCTCTGATGGCAGAGAGACAGACACAGAGAGATGACCTTTAGCCCTGCATGAGTCCCGCAGGTCACAATGACTTCAGCACACAAACATCTTCATTAATGAATGATGCTCATAGCAGCACAAGGGTCATGAATTAATCAGCATTCATCATCCTGCTACCATGTTTTCCAATTTCAGATATCAATTTGGACATATTACATCAACCCGCTTTCATGTTGAACTCAGCTGGCAAAATCGTGATTAAGGATATATTATACTCAGTGTTGTTAGCTAAAACTAAAATACATTTTTGAAATTTGAATTACAATATAAATATTGAAATCAAATAAACTAAAAGAACAAACAAACAAACAAATAAATAAATATTAGAAATGTTGCCTTGGCAGCTAAGTGAAATAAAATCAAGTTAAAGTACTACAATTACTAAAAATAACTGAAATAATTTTTTTTTAATAAGGTCCTATTAGTTATTTATTGCATTAAGTATCAATAACAATAAGTGATGCAATTGTTACAGTGTTTATTAATCATTGTTAACATTAATAAAAAAAACTACTATTCATTGTAGCTCATGTTAGCTCGGGTTGATTAAATAATATTATTAGAAACAAGATTTAGAAGTATTTTTTGTTAAATTAATGAAGTCAACTAATGTTACCAAATGGAACTTTATTGTAAAATGTAAAAAATAAAACAAAATAAAAAATTTTTTGAAAACTAAAAACGAATAAAAAAAGCAAAAGTGCAAAACAAAATAACAAAAACCATTAACACAAACTGAAATTATATACAAAATATGAAAATAGCACTGATAATCATTTACTTTTTTATTGTGCCTGTTTGATTACTTTTTCTTAATTTAGAGCTAGAGTGTTGTAATGTATTTTTAAATTCCCCTCTTTAATGCATTTATAAAAAAGTGTTGAATCAGTATTATATAATACAATGCTGCTGAAATGATAGCTCAAATGGTGATGAGTATGTCGTGAGACTTTGTTGGATTACAGTATAATTTGTCTTTTCTGTAGCGTCTGTCTGCTCTACAAGCAGCATTGGCTAAACGTACAAATTACATTTGCACTCCGTGTAATAACACGAACAGGTGACATCAATACAAGAGTGTGATAACATGATAGAAAGTCAATGCCATCCAGAATCCTAAAGGATTCAATTCTCTCTTCTTTTCTAAGAGACTCATTATAAGTCAGAATCATTTATTGGGATTGTGGGTAATAGATGTGAGGCAGGACTGAAGCACTGACATGTTCACAAGTGCTGCTCATGCCATTTCTGTATGTATACTGTGCACATTATGCACATGTTCTTTATGAATTAAATACTCTCAAACAATTATTAAAAATCTACATCAGGAATGCTGTATCCCAGTGTCCTCGACTTTCCATTTCCAGTGTAAGATTATTGGAGTACATTTCAGTTTTTGAAAATTCTATGAAATTTACTAGCAACTTCTGAGTGAAAAATTTGATCTAAGAATGTTTAGTCCTTTTAATTCACAAATCAATGAAAAATGCAGTTTTTAAATAAATAAATAGTTTAATTTAGTAATAATATTCCTAATAAATTATTTCTGAGATAATTACTAAACAGCACTTGTTAAAATGAATGTGCAACACAATGAGGTCAAGTTTAACTAAAAGTTTATTGCATATATGCACATACTGTTTTTAATAATAAGCTACCTACTGTACACGCTGCACATTATTCTAGTATTCCATTGTGTTTATTCATAGTTTTCTCCTAATCTTATTTTATTTTTTTCTGCGTGTGGACAGAAGAAATATTCCTGACACGTGCCGGAGCATAAATGTTTGATTCTAAATCCAGTGCATAATGCAACATCCAGCCGAGAGCTCGGCTTTATTTTCCTGTTTCCAGCAAATGATTGTAACTTGCACTTCCCATTTTTTTCCCTCGACATCATTGACATCTTCAATCATGGTAAAAGAGAGCTGTGACCGATGCAGTGAGGTGACATTTCTTTGGAGTTTTGAACAGCATTGACTGCCGGCTGTGCTGATGCTTCAACGGTGACAGAATACAGAGCAGCTGACGGGCCGCGATGAGAGAACATTGACTCTAATAATTAGTTTGGTTATTCAGCATCACGGCAAAATGAAAACAACCTTAAATTACAGTTATTTTACATAATGTCTGTGATTTTCACAGACACTTAATTAAAAATACACCTCTGTGTTTTACTGCTGAAGGGAGAGTTCATCAAAAAATGAAAAGCCTGTAAGCAATGGATATAACTGATATGACACGTTCCCTGCTTTTGATATTTGAAGAATTAATGCACAGCTGATCACTTAGAAAGGCCTGTGAGGCAACTGTTCCAATACTTATGCTCTCATCAGATACAGGGATGAAACTCTAAAAGTGCTGATCTTCTTAGCTGGTAAAACATCTATGTTTTGAATCCCAATAATAAAATGGGACATTCTGTAGTTTTGTCTCATATTCAACCTTTAATCATATTTACAGATTTCTTGACTCCACAGCAAACAGAACAATTTTGTCTTTACTGTCCCAATACATATGGAGGGCACTGTATATATATATATATATATATACACACACACACTGTAAGCTTTACACATGAGACCCTTCAGATATGTTCAGATAATAGACAAGGACAAGAAGACAGCATACGCTGTATTTTACGTCTTAATGAATAATATGTAATCATGTAATCCATAAAAAAAGTAACTGTAGTCTGATTACGAGTATTTAAAAAATGTAATTTAATATAATTACAAGTACTTAATTTTTGGAATCTGATTATGTAATCCAGATTATGTAATCAGTAACTACCGCGCTCTGTATATATATATATATATATATATATATATATATATATATACACACACACACACACACACTGTAAGCTTTACACATGAGACCCTTCAGATAGGTTCAGATAATAGACAAGGACAAGAAGACAGCATACGCTGTATTTTACGTCTTAATGAAAACCAACCAATGTCCATGACCTGACATTTAAAAGGAAATAACCGCTGGGTCAAAACAACCCAATAGCTGGGTTTGTCCCTTTTTAACCCAGCGCTGGGTTATATTTAACCCAGCATTTTTTAGAGTGTAGCATATTATTCTAAACTGAATAGACTCTCGAGGTGCCTAATGATTCCCATTCCTTCCTCACAGTCTCTGCATGGAAAAAAAGCAGCGGGAACTTTCTCCGTTTGTGTTCCACGCAAGAAAACATGCTACACAGGTTTGGAACGACATGGGGGTGAGTAAATTAATCATTTTTGGTGAATATTCCCGAAAGAGAGATTGCAATATTCAGAAAACTTGAACAATATGTAGTTACAGTAAAACCCTCTCAGCAGTGTTCATCTCAAAGTGCTTTGAAATACTAATTGCATCCAATTAAATGAATTTAACACAACTGACAGCAGACACATGCTGACGCTGTTGTCTTTGAGAATAAAAATGAATGTTTTGATACTAATGGAATTGAAAACTTCAGCCCGGAGTTCATGCAGTCCTCATTTAGACCTGCATGCTTTGTTTTTCATAAGATTTGTGCAATGATTTAGGATTTAGATGTTAGGCCCATCATAGTGTTGTGTTGGAGGCAGTAGAGAAAGAATAGGCTGTGACTGTGACCTGCACGTATTCAGAAGAACCGCGTTGAAGAGGCTGATGTCAAATGATATTGTACACTGTCATTTACTTAAAGGTTATGGCTGAGGTTGAAGAGCTCAGAAAAAATAACCACAATAACATGACAGAATTAATTTTCTTTTTATCCATCACACAGGTGAGAAAAAACATGAGACACCTACACTAGAGACTTTAAAGCTTCGATATATATATATATATATATTCTGAAGTCACACAAGTTATTACAAAAGTTCTCATAAAAAAGGAATTGTGTTTTTAAAGGAGGACGAATGCTTTTCAGATATGAAAAAAAGTTGACGTAAACATGTACATCTGTAGATGAACAAACACACACACCAAATGAAGTCACAGAACACACTATATGCTGCTGGGTAAAGATGATCATCATGTGCACTTTCTGACATAAAACCTCTGTTTTAGCATTATTACTCACCCTCATGTTGATCAAACCTGTATGGGTTTGTACTGTAACACAAAAATAGATATAATCAGGATGTCCCAATTACAAATGGATAAAATGACCAGGGGTGCTTTTTTCGAACTTGGCACATGAAAATGATTCAAATGATTCAATTGAGAGTGTGAATATGTGGAATGAAGAAAGTAATTTCACACAAAGCTATTGTACGACTTGGAATGTAATGCACAAGTCAAATGGATTTCAAAGAACTGCAATGCATCTGTGAATCTATGATTTCCAACACTCTTATTGTCTTATTAACTCCAAAAGCAAAATTTATTTAAAAACCAATGCATCACAATTCTTTTATCATTCTTTCTCAAATGATTTTGGATGGATTAAACATATAGATTATTTTTTTTTATATATATTTCATATTTAAAAACATATTAATAAACATTATCCTTTTTAAAATGATTTTGGATGAATCAAATATGTAAATGATATATAATAAAATTTTAAAATATATTCCATATTTAAAAATATATAATAATAAAAATTGATCAATGCATCACAATTCTTTCTCAAATGATTTTGGATGAATCAAATATGAATTATAATTATTTGTTTTAATAGAAATCATGTTTAAAAATATATTAGTAAAACAAATAATCAATGCATCACAATTCTTTCTCACATGATTTTGGATGAATCAAATATGTAAATTATATATAATTTAAAAATATATATATTTTACTATATTTCATATTGAAAAATATATTAATAAACATTGTTATATTAAGAAACCTTTCATGTGCACTTTCTGACACCTCTCTTTTTCATTTTTAAAGATAAAATAAGAAGCTTTTTGCCATCTACAATCAGCTAGAAAGTGTGTTTTGTTGTTTCTAGAAACCAGAATATGACAGACACAAAGTAAGTGACTACCTAGCAACCATCAAGAGCACCTTAGCAACCACTCAGCTTTGCATCTTGAAGTTGTTGGACAAGCACAAATCACATTTTGGCTTTATTATCGGTGCCTCATTATGGTTTTCTTCTACATCAACTTTGAAGATTTATTTTCGACATGCAGTAGCCTGTTATGTTGCTTGTCATTCAAATTGTATTTGTGCAGGTTGCGAATGCCCTTATGTACAGCGTGAATCAAATTAAATTGCATTCATTGGGAATTCCACAATCCCTCCCCTTCAGTCTTATTATCAGAGTTGTGTGAAAAATTGGATAGTGAAAGAAAATGAAATCTCTGTATTAATCAGCTGCTATGCACACCACTCAATCGATATGCACTCCTCTCTATCTGTTCCAGATGAATGCACAGGCCACTGGCAAACTATTAGCTTATTACAAAAGCAAATCAGTCAGTAGAATTAATTTTCTTCAAAAATATGAGTCTTGCTATGAAGAATTAACAGCAATAAAGGAGTGAAATGCGTTCTTGAATTTGCCTTATTCCAATTTGTAGCGTCATCACGGAACATGAGAGACGGTTGTCTTTCACATATGCAGCTCGCTTTGTAAATTTCAGTCAGTATTACCCGTGACGAAACTTAGTAACTACCGTAGATGAGGACATTTTCTGAACGTGCTTGTGTTTGCAAAACTCAGTGTTTGGGTTGGTTGCAACTACTTTTCTCACTAGGGCCTGGCTAGGTGGTTGCTATGGTGTTTCAGGTATTCTCAGGTGTTGCTAGGGTATTTTGGGTGGTTTCTAGGATGTTGCTATGGTGTTCTTGGTGGTTCTCAGGATTTTGAAAAGCAGCTGGTATGGTATTCAGAGTGATTGCAAGTATGTTGCTTTGCTCTATGGTTGCTACGGTGTTTCAGATATTCGTGGGTGCTGCTAGGGCCTTTTGGGTGGTTTCTAAGGTGCTTCTATGGTGGTCTTGGTGGTTCTTGGGAATTTCAAAGGAGTTATTGTGGTATTCAGGGTGATTGCAAGTATGTTGCTTTGATCTATGGTTGCTATGGTGTTTCAGGTATTTTAGGGTGTTGCTAGGGTATTTTGGGTGGTTTCTAGGATGTTGCTATGGTATTCTTGGTGGTTCTCATGATTTTGCAAAGGAGTTACTATAGTATTCAGGGTGATTGAAAGTATGCTGCTTTGATCTATTTTTGCTAGGCGGTTGCTAGGGTGTTTCAGGTATTCTAGGGTGTTGCTAGGGTATTTTGGGTGGTTTCTAGGATGTTGCTATGGTGTTCTTGGAGGTTCTTAGGATTTTGCAAAGCTGTTACTATGGTATTCAGGGTGATTGCAAGTATGTTGCTTTGATCTATGGTTGCTAAGTAGTTGCTATGGTGTTTTGGGTGTTCTCTAGGGTGTTGCTAGGGCATTTTGGGTGTTTTTTTTTTAGGTGTTGCTACGGTGTTCTTAGTTTTTTTCAAAGTGGTTGCTATGGTATTCAGGGCATTTGCAAAGGACTTTGAAAAACAGTTGCTGTATTATTCAGGGCGATTGCGAATATGTTGCTTGGTCTACGGTTGTTAGGGCATTTCTAGGTGGTTTCTAGGGTGTTGCTATGCTGTTGATATTGTGCTATGGGTGGTTTTTAGGATTTTGCAAGATGGATACTAAGCTGGATGTGGGTATGTTGCAAGTTCCATGATTTCTAGGGCTTGCTATGGTTGCCATGGTATCGGGGTGTTGCTAGGGTGTTGCTTAAGCAGCCTAAACTGGTTAATACTGTACTGTGTGGTGTCTCACATTTTTAAAAGCAAAAATGTGTTGTGTGTGAACGGCCCCTGAGCCAGCAAGTCTAATAACATAAGAAACTCTTTTAAAGTTCAAAGAAACTACTTCATTTATCTTTTTTGACACGCATGTTCACTCTATGGACTTTTTTCATCGCTGGATGGATAAAACCATTTTATATTGACTAAACGACAAAGAAAAAGTCTTTCATGAGGATGAACTCGAACCTATACAGTTATTCTTCAAGGACGACATTGTTCACCAGCTGCACACTATTGAAAATATAGTTGAAAAAACTTGAAAATCTCTGTTCTTGTGACAGAAACAGCTGTTGGACTCCGTAGACAACACTTGAAAGCCAATGCATGTATGACTGATTCTTTTTACACTCATTCCCAGTACATGCATACAAATGAGAGCTTCATCGCCATATATCTTTTAGAGTACACAGAAAGATCAATGAACAGCAGTATTTTTTTCTTCTGGAGAAAAGAGTAAACAGTTCTTTGGAGTATATGATGCACACTTCACAAAACAACATCTCCCACAAATGCATGGGATTAAAAGGAATTTACTTCACTTTTAAGAATCTTCACTTATTTAACACATTTGTTTTGTAATAATGCTTATCAATCCCAGAGGAAATTCAGAGCAGTGGCTCTTTCATGATTCAGGGAGACTCAAAGGAGTTCTGTTTTCTTTTAATAATTGACATTGTATAATATATGTGACCCTGGACCACTAAGCCAGTCATAAGGGTCAATTTTTTGAAATTGAAATATATACATCAACTGAAAGCTGAATAAATAATCTTTCCATTGATGTATGGTTTGTTAGGATAAGACAATATTTGGCTGAGATACAATTATTTGAAAATCTGGAATCTGAGGGTGCAAAAAAATCAAAATATTGAGAAAATCATCTTTAAAGTTGTCCAAATGAAGTTCTTAGCAATGCATATTACTAATCAAAAATTAAGTTTTGATATATTTACAGTTGGAAATTTACAAAATATCTTCATGGAACATGATCTTTACTTAATATCCTAATGATTTTGGCATAAAATAAAAATCTATAATTTTGACCCATACAATGTATTGTTGGATATTGCTACAAATATACCCCAGTGACTTAAGACCGCTTTTGTGCTCCAGGTTTTGTCACATATTTGTTTTTAAAATTACTAAAAAAGATTCAGCTGAGACAACTGTTGATGTGCAGTATGAGTGAATAAATATATAATAAAATACATAATTTGTTTTGGTAGATGTTTTTGAGAAATATTCGAGTTCAACTTGAGATGCCTTTTGATCGCAGACTTTATAGTCAAATCTGAGTGCAGTTTGAGACATTGTTAAGATCTTTGCATTTTTATTTTCTCTTTGTCTAGGACAAACATTTGATTTGTTAAGGAGATCTTATTTGTGATATCTTTGTGCCAAATCTCAGAATCGTTGATGCATCTCATAACTGCATTATTATTATACTGATATTCTTTTTACGATGGAAATTGATTCCACTGTTAATTTCTTTGGTCACTTCCAAGTTTTTAGATTCAGGGATTCATCTCTATGTAAACTGAGTGTTTTGTAGTGTAGACCATGTCAGTGTCATAAACCTCAGCTGTGCAGTCAAACAAGGACCATAGAGCAAGGACAGAATAGCCAGTATTTTACCAATATATACAATGAAGTCTATTCTGCTCACCAAGGCTGCATTTAGGTGGCCAAAAATACAGTAAGATATTAGTACACAATTTAAAAGTTTGGGGTATGTTTTTTCTCTCTCCTTTCTTAAGAAATGAATACTTTTATTTAGCAAGGACATATTACATAGATCCATTGTGACGTAAAGACATGTTACAAAATATTTCTATTTCAAATACGTTTGAACTTTCTATTCATCAAAGAATCCAGAAAAAAATGTATCATGGTTTCCACAAAAATATGAAAACTTCTACATACACACACACGCACGCACACACACACAGAGGATAAAATTTAAACAAATGTTCAGAATTTTTTTTTTACAGTATCCCACAATGCAACTTCTATTTCCAGTGCAACAAATGAATCTGAAGTAAATGCAGCCATGATTCTGAACATAAAGCAACAGACTCTAAGTTTTGGTAATATGCAGTGTACTGTATACTGTGCAGTATTCAGTATGTATTGCATTGCAAACAGCCCTTCTTTCATCCTGATGCACATTCTCTCTCTGTTTTCAATCCATATGAATCATTCTTTCTCATCAGAATGAGCAGCTACAGGATCTAATGGTCATATTTACATGAATTGATTCTGCTTCACATTGACAGAATGGCAAATACTGAAAAACTACAGCTACTGAAGAAATTGCCTCATCCGTCTTGAAGAAGAATGATTTTATAAGGCACAGATTAATTTTGTGAAATAAATCAAAATTCTTATTTAGTTGATTAATTGTTTTGCATGGTGTAATGTTTCTGTGATCCAAAACAACAATAATTGACTTGAAAATGAAGAATTGGGAGAACGATACTTGGTGCAGCGGTTTCATTTTTGTTGGATTTTGTTATTTTTGGAGATATCACAAAAAAAAAAAAAAATCACTTAAGTAAAAAAATGAATGAATATCACTGCATCCCATACAAAAATGTAATATGTGACGTATATTATCCTATATCAAGTGTTTTATTGCCATATATTTTCACATACGCACATTCTGTGGGTAGATATTCGTTTATAAAATATAAAATCCTCATTTGTATATATGCGTGTTAATAATATTTATATAATTTTTATATGCTATTATATGTAGCAAATATATGTGTCAAGAAATTGGAACAAATTATGTACATTCGATTTGTTCCAATTTCTAATAAGTTTCAGATTTGTTTTTTTTACTTCATATGATAATATATTTAATAAATGAACATTAACATATTACATTTGCGTATGGGATTATCAGTTTAAGATGATATAAAGAACTCATATAATTTCAAATGAAGATAAAGTAATCTTTAGTTGTCGTATCATCTGACACCATTGCAAAGCTGTTGATCGCACTTTGTTTGATATTTTGTTACCCAATGCAGTGACTTTCCAACCTTTTTCAAAGTGTATTTGAACTATTGTTTTATTCTGACTGCAATTTTGATGCTGCTGAGACTAAAGAAATGTTCTTCAAGTCCACATGCATATTCAAGTCATTTTACATTTTTATGCATTTGGCAGGCACTTTATTCCAAAGCGACTTCAATTGCATTCAAGGTCCACATTTTATTGGTGTCAGGTCACGCTCTCTCTGGGAATCAAACCCATGACCTTGATGTTGCTAGCGCCATGCTCTACTGTTTGAGCTACAGGAGGACTGTGAATGAAGGCTGCTGCAGGGAAGATGAACAGGCTAGTTAGGAAGCAGAAGTCTCTTAATGCAAAAACTATTTCCATACTCGGTGTAAAAGATTCAAATCATCAGGGGACATTATTAATTTCTCCTGTATTTTGGATAGTGGGAGTCTCTAAGCGTTCCTCGGAGCTCTGAGTCTGGCTAAGCCTCTTAGGTTTGCTACACTGACTCATGCTGGAATAAAATCCAGACACTCTGTGCTGAAACATTCAGTAAATCATTAATTATTTTATTCCCCTTCGGTACAAAAAGCAGTGATTTTTTTTTTTTTTTGCTCTGTGATCTGTTACATCGACGCCATGCTTTTTGCACACAGAATGGTTATAACATCTACCAGCAATGGGCTAACTGGACCATGCTAACCAGATAAACTCTGACGTCCTGATATTGAGGGCAATGAAATGTCTCGAACAACATAATCTAGTGAGTTCAGCCAGATAAGGACTCAATGAGCAGTGCCGAATGAAAACGTCATTCTTATGGCAAACGGTAATAATGTGCACAAAATTTGACTGAATGAAAGCAGAAATGGCAGCAGGCCATAACATATAAGCAAGATGTTAAACTTCATAATAATATTCAAATTAAGTGAGCATAAAAAATGATGGATATTAAGTGGAACGAAACATCTACACTGGATGCATGCAGTGTGATTTGACAAAACTAGATTCATAACCATTACATACATCTGATTTTTCTCAAAATTATGTTTCAACTGAGTGAATTGTATTTATTCTATTCTATAGTCATATGCATTACCAAAAGCATTTATGAAAAATCATTTTATTCAGCAAGGATGCATTCAATTGATCAAAGTGACAGCATTTATAGTGTTATTTCAAATGAATGCTGTTCATTTGAACGAGATTGGTCACAATTTTCACAAAAGTATTCGGCAGCACAACTTTTTCAACGTTGATAATAATAACGAAACGTTTCTTGCGCAGCAAATCAGCATTTTAGAATGATTTCTGAAGGATCATGTGACACTGAAGCCTGGAGTTATGATGTTAAAAACAACAATGAACTACATTTTAAAATAGATTTAAATAGAAAACAGTTGTTTTAAATAGAATTAATATTCCAAAATATTACTGATTTTCTTCTGTATTTTTGATAAAATAAATGCAGTTTTGGTGAGCTGAAGAGACTTCTTTCAAAAATATTATATCTTACCAATCCCAAACTTTTACATGAATGCATAACATCTCAAAGATGTACTGTTTTAAATTATATTTGGTTTATAACAATGCTTGTACACAGTTGTGGCAATAATACTAACACATTCCGTGTAAAATTCTTTTGCAAGTGTAAAATAACCAATGCAAAGTCTGTTGAAAATGACATGGGATTTTATTTTCGTTTTACTGTAGAACTCTGACAGCTGAACGGTTGGTCCATTGTTGAACATTCGGGGGTGACATGATTTTTTTGCTTTACGTATAGACATCCTCAAGCTGTCACAACACAACATCAGTCTCTTCCAGTGCAGACATAGTGGAAGTGAAGTGTAGAAATACTTTCCCGTTTCCAAGTTTAACATGCAGTCACTTTAAGAAAGCCAACTGATTTGGAGTGCATCACAGCAACATCAGCTCAACCAGTGATGGTCAGTGCAGGATTTTCAATTTGATGACCAACGGCAGATGAGGGGAATGTTTGGGAAACCGGTTTGGAAATAGGCATTATTGTGTTTGAATGTAATGTTTTTGGACACTTAATTGCATGTTATTTGCATTAAATGAAAGTGTATTGTAGTTTAACTTTATATTAAATGCAAAAGCTAAAAATTTAAGTGCTTTTTTTGACATAATTTCTCATTTAATAATGATGAAGCTGCAATTTATTACATTTAAAATATATTGACTATATGTAACTAAATTGGAAATGCACTATTTTTTTCCAGTTGCAATTTGTGATGCAGAAATTACACTGCAAAAATATTGACATCCAGTACAAATATTTCAACATTCTTAAATCAAGATACATTTACTTAAGAAGCAAAATGATTTAAGACATTACGTCTTTGTTTTCTGAAAAAAGTCACAAAATTTTGTGATTTTTTGCTTTAATAAAAAAATTTGCCAATGGGGGTCAGAAAAATAATCTTCTTTTCCCTTCAAATTAAGATTATTTTTCTGACCCCACTGACAGACTCACTAAATTTTGATAAATTTTTCAGAATACAAGACTTAATATTTCATATTATTTTGTTTCTCAAGTGAGTGTCTCTTGATTTCAGAATGTTTATATACGTTTTTTTCCTAATATTTAGAACAGGTTTTAAACAGGTCTTGTCTTGTTTTTAATGCGTGTGCATGTGTGTAAACTGCTACTCTTCACGCACAATCTGTTCTGTTTATCTCAAGCTGACTTTCAAATGTCCCAGTATCAAGCTCATCAAACACATGCTGCTGACTCTATGGACGTTAACTACATCTGTTCAGAATTATTCCTCAAACATGCCATAAAAATGTTGCATTAAGAAAAAACAATCCATTATGCATTCAAGACTGCTCTTCTCCCGGGACTTCCCGCACACACACGCTATTGCTTCGATAAAAGACAACAGGCATTTTTTTGAACTCGCTCAGTTTCTCTGTGTGTCTGTTCCTGTAGATTGTATGCCTGTCTTATGGAGAGACGGCCGGTGTGAGGGCTTCTTGTACAGCAGGACACGACCCACAGGACTGTGTAAGTAACCTCTCTGAATCTCAAATACAAAACCACCTTAACGCTCCGCTGAGATTTCTCCATCCTCGGCAAGACGCAAGTGGAGTCAAAGGTCTGCAAAAACCAGAGACTTCAATCGAAACTCCCACAGTTTGCTAACTGTACTTAGTATGAATGAACCATTGCAGGAGAACAGTTAGATTCTGGCCTTTTTTTGAAGAAGAAGCCTGTGTGAAACTCACCAGGGTGCTGTGGGTGGTTTCTAGGACGTTTCTAGGATGTTGTGGGTGGTTGTTAAGTGTTGCTATGCGGTTGCTGGGTGGTTTTTTACTGGTCCGAGTCAAAAGAGTCCTGCGCCCTCAAGTCTCTAGATCTTCTGGTCTGTAGAAATGGTTCGGTTCTGTGGGATTTTCACCTATTTTATCTTCCAGCATGTGAAAATAGTGTCTAATCACTTGAAAAAGATTTGAGGAATCATTCATACTTAAGTTAAGGATTTTGAACATTTGTAAAAGTGACGCTTGTCTTAGCAAACACCACGAATCATGCAGCACTCATTATAGGTGTATTAATTATGATTCCTATTTGCAAATATGTACACTTTAGTGCACTATTAAAAAGACTACTTTTTATGGACATAAAATACTTATTAGTATGCTAATAGCATCTGATGTTTTCTGGCAATAAATTGCATGTTATTAGAAATTGCACAAAAATGTTTAATTAAAATTTATATTAAATGCAATTATCTGATCTTTAGCGTGCTTTCTGACATACTTATGGGACTTAAGTGCATATTTTTGTTCATAATTACTTTGAAGTAGTCTTTGAAAATGCTGCTGAAGCATTTATGGAAAACTAAAATATAGTGTCATTTCTATTGAAACTTGTATGATATCTATTGAAATATATTTGGAATGTCTAATTTTTAATGTTTAAACTGAGAATTAGTGCATTTAAAATTGACTTCAAATCTAATAATAATAATAATAAAACAGATTATTAAACAGAGAGATTATTAAAACAAGTTTTAAAATGTAGAGTAACTTAGTAAAAAAATGCCATTATTACTGTGCACTTTAAAAAAAACAAATGTGTTAAAAAACATAGTCATGAAAGTGTGCTTTTTAAATACCCTTAATTGTTTTTAATTTCATTAATATTATATAATGTGCAAGTACAGCTTTAAAACTACTTTTAAGATTTGAAGTACACTTCCAGTGCACATTCAGTTCAATTAAGCGCACTTCTTTTTCACGAGAATGCCTCAAATAATAAAATAAATATCAGTCCTTGTTTTTGCTTGACTACATACAGGCTGATGATTATAATATTTTGCTTGCTGAGAGAAATACATATAAGACCACAAAATTACACTATTGTATCTGCTATTCCAATATTTTAGTGCAGCATGCAAGTGCATTCATTTAGTGAAAACTAATCCTGCGGGAAAGGGAAAACTGTTCTGCCAGAAAATGTAGCATTTTAAACTCCTGCTCGTCTGGAATAAATCAATGTAATCTGTTCTTTATCATGTTACTCTGGTGAAAAAAAAATCTATATAATGATTTAAGATTCTGTCAAGCCATCCTGCACATCTTTGATTCGTGCATTCATATGTGAGTCTCATGAGGTGTGTGTATAATACGCAGCTGATTGACTTCTTGGACCGCGACGTGACTCCAGGGTCAATCGGTGAATGTGTGTTTGACCTGAAGTGATGTCAAGTGCTTCAGCGCCTTTGGGGTGATCACTTTGAGCTAAATCTGAACTATGAATGCAATACACTGGTAATCATGCTTTCTGCCGGTGAATGTTGTGGCTTTATTTCCAAAGGATACTATCCTTTGCACACAGAGCCTATTAGTCTTGCATAATCAACAGTATACATTTTTATTTATAAACAGTAAATTTTTTTTTTTTTTTTTCTCGCTAGAAAACTTATTTTGTTTGTACATGCTGTTTAGTCACAGGTTTATTGTAAATAATTGATACCACTATGCAGTAGATGAGGTTGGAAAAGCTTTTGGGAGTAAACATTCGTCCACATTCAGAAGTACTGATTATTTCACAAATACAGCTAAAAATGAATAGCATTCATGTGGCTCAAACAGTAGAGCATGTGTTAACAACACAGAGCTCAAGGGTTTGATTCCGGAGCAATGCATGAACTCATAAACTTGCCTTAAATGCAATGCAAGTCACTTTGGATTAAAGAATCTGAATAATGCATGTAAAAGTAACTCAGATATCAAAGTAGAACCATATCTAGTTTTCTATTTAACCCTCATGTTGTGTTCTGGTCATTTTGGCTTTTCTTTTTCTTGAAAATGCTATGAAAATGCTATTGAAATGCTAATTTAATCCTTTTGGACTAAAACTTACTGTCTTTGCTCACACTGGGTATAACAAATTAAAACTTAATCTTACTGTTATTAAGTTAGTTAGTTAATTACTGCTTTTTGGGGATTTATTTCCTCTTGAGGTGTTCCTGGTCAAAAATGATGGACCATTTAAAAACAATTGCTTAGAAATTTCTTATATTATTATTATTAAAGATTGATATCTTTTTGTCGACTTGTTTCCTTTTAGTTAGCACAGGTTTTGTATTTATTTTTGCAACTGATTGATTCTATACCTCATTGATCTGAGCTCATGCATCTTCAGTTTTTGAGTGAAAAAAATACAAAACCTGTGGTATTTGAAAGAAAACAAGTTGACAAAATATTGAATCCAAGATGTGGTGATAATATAGCATAATGACACAATATAGCATAGCACAATTCATTTATTTTCGCTATTATTACAAAGGTGTAGAGGGCAGTTTGCTGATTTGCATGCCAAGTAGACGTAGTTGCTAGTTTGTTTGTTTTTTTAGTTTTTTTTTTTAAAAAAAGCTTAATTGTACAGCAATTAGCATATGTGTGACTTTTCATCGCGCTTACATGCAAGATTTGAAACTTTTCTCTTTAACCTCTCTTTAGTTTAAAGCATTTGGTTGATTGCCTTTGTTCAGTTTATCACCCAAAGAAACCAATTTATTGCATTAATAACTGGTTTATTCCAGTGCACACCCTCCCTGTCTGTGTTCTCAATAAGTACAATGTACAGTAGCTGTCAGACTATTAAATAACAATTAAGCATCGACACAAGGAGGTAAACACTCTCCATGCATAACGTGCGTTAACCTTTGATGCCTTTGACAGGCATATTGTAGTTGCGGCTGTGTTTTGACTCCAGACTCATGCGGTCCACTGAAGCTCATGCATTGTAAGGGGTGCTCGACAGAAATAACACAGCTGCTCACGGCACCTAATAATGGATGATAGATAGATATATAACAAAGCAATATTGGTTTTGCCATGCACACTCTCGCCAGCATATCCTCTCTGATGTGAGCGCACACTGTTATCCTTGTGTGCACGCATTCATCTGCCTTCGACGGGGGTGAAAAGTTGTTACGTTTAAGTAGTCTGAAAAGGATGGAAAATTGCTTTTTGTGTTCGGCCACAAATGTGCATGCTATAATGCAACGGCCTCCTAATGTTATGTGACTAAAAGAACTTTCCACTGGAAATAACTGAATTGCATAGGCTGTACAGTGTCTCCTGAAGATTAATGCGGTAAATAAGTAGGCCTATTTTTAGATGCTGGATTGTTAGAAAATGACTCATTGCCTTCCCCAGATCTAATTCGCCATATTATTAAAACAGGAAAAAAAAAAAATCAAGTGTAGTTCCTGTGTATTGCGCTGCTTGTGTGGTCTGCATTAGATGCAATGTCCAAGACTTGTTAATGGCTTCTGTTATAAATGCATGCATATAAATCAACTGTGCTTCATGACTTTAATTGTTGCATTGAATTTAAGTTGACAACTTGTCGAGTTTAATTCAATGCAACAACAAAAGAAATCATTTGTAATGTTTTTTTTAATTTGTTTTTTTTAGAAATTATTCCTGAAAGATTTCCAGAGGGCAACATTAACCCAAAAACTGTGCTAATGTACTGACTGTCAAAACATCATGTAGATGTAGTAAACCATCACAGCTTTGGATGACTTTTGATGAATAAACAAAATAAGAAACAACCACTATATCAGAGTACAGCCAGTGCAAATGCTTCAAAATTATGTTGATAATTTGGGATCACATTGCTTAAAAGCCTTTATATAATGCATAATGAAAGTATTTTTAATGCATAAATTATGCCTTGTAATGTACCTTATAATGCATTGTATGATCTCATGAATAATTGTAAATACGGTTATAATATTATCTATTCATTGTTGAACCTTTAGAAGTATAATGCATTAAAACACATGACAAGCAAATATTCTAATATTATAATGCATTTTAACTTTGGTTACGATTATTAATTAAAAGATATGATGCATTATGCACACTATTAATATAATGCGTTAGGATTATACATAAAGGCTTTAAGGGTTACTGGTATTTTTCATGTTTATGCCGTGTATTCAGTCCTAATCTCTATAATGTAAAGATTATGAGTGTAAGGGTCATTACATTGTCTGCACAGGCACTAAACTATTATAGTCCAACTAGAGACATCTAATATTTGGATCAAATGTTAGATAACATTTTTTGCACTTATTATGCAAAATTTACGGCATTTTGCATAATTTCTGAGCTGATTGCATGATGTGGTTCCTTCTTAGAACATCTTTAAAAAGTTGCAGCATTAAAGGTGATAAAATTGAATTTGCTGAGATTAAGCTCCTCCTCTCTGGACTCGTGCTGTCGTGTCAGTGTGGATGCTGTGGGGAAAGACAAGAGATAGAAAAGCTTTCTAATGTTTGAGATATACTCAAACAGATCTTGAACAACGATAGAGTTGGAACTTCCTGTCTGTGTCCGTCAAACTGTAGATATCTCTGACAAGCCCCCGGCTTGCATTGTTACAGAGCATCATCATCTCTCTCTCTCACACACACACACACGTTAGAGACTGTATTGATGTTTGCTCAGAGTGTGTGTTGCTCTTGAGAGATTTATTGTATTCAATCATGTAAAGGTTTGACTGCTGCTTGAATTCAACAAGAAACAATGTTCACAGTCCAGTTTACCTCTGCAATTTGACATATTTCCGAGTGTAAAGCAAGGTTGGACTTGATTTTACTCATTGGGAATGACTGGATTGTGATAAGTAATGCATATACCAGAATATCATTGGAACATGCACTGATGAATCACACACAACAAAAACAAGGAATATCGTTAAGCAAATAAAGAGTTCATTTAGATTTCATGTTGACTTTAAGCGTTTTTCGGGGTGATTCAACAGTCTCCTCTGACAACTCTTCATTTCTGACTTTTAAACATTTCTCCTTTTTCCCTTGCTCTCTCTCTCTGTCTCTTTTCATTGTAGAAAAGGATTTATCTTGGCCAGCTACGCCAGAAACAACATTTGTGAAAGATTTCCAGAGGGCAACATTAACCTAAAAATTGTGGTAACAGACTGATTGTCAAAACATTATGTTGATGTGGAAAAGCTTTCGATGACTTTTTGGTGAATAAACAAATAGAGAAGCAAACACTATAACAGAATGCAAATGCTTAAAGGTGATGTTGGTATGTTATGTTAAAATCCCAGTTTAAAATGCATTTATTTATTTGAATATTTTGCATATATTTTTAATATTTTATTTATTTATTTACTTATGCATGCATATGCATATTTTGCAAGCAGTTGCACACATGCAATTTCTTTTGGTGCTTCTAGCCGAACAGGAATCACAGAATTCACCTTTATGCCATATATTCAGTCCTAATCTCAAGATAAGAAAATCACCAATGACAGAGCACATGGGCATTTCATTATCTATAATATAAAGAGTACAAGTACTCTGTAAGAATTTCCCATCACGTATAAACACGGATTTCTAACCTACTAAATTGGCATCTTGTACCTACTTCATCTTTTTTTCCCCTTCCATATTCGGACTGTACAATTATATCAACTGGTACTGCAAAATTTGTAGCTTAAATGACAAACTTTAAACAAAATAAAATGCACTAATGTATTTACATTTTTACACAGTCAAGAGATTTTTGTTCGCAGATTGGTATCCTTGCACCTCTCTTAATGTGTTTTATATTTATATTTTCCAAGATATATTGATGCAGTCTGTTTATTGTTTGTGACAGTTCTTTAGCTAATAATAGGCTAATGCACTGGAAAATGTCAATTTTAAGAGATGCACCAATTTTCAGGCACTTATTCAGAGTGTTTGCGTTGGTTGAACTGATTTAAGTTTGCCCGATCTTTGCTTCAGTTAATTTATGACAGAAAAGACAGAGTAAATACAGGCAACTCAGTGGAAGAGATCCACATTAAGAATCTGACAGCCAGTGCATTGCTGCTATATGCTAATGTGATAATCACTTATGCTGACAAAGAAAAAAAAAATTAAAATGAAAATCACTGTCCTTTAGTCCGACAGTGCACTGTAAAACCGGATAAGTTAATATAACTCAAAAAAATAGTTATGAAGAGAAGCTTATCACCAGCAGGTTCAGAACACCGCATGCCGCGTTTCCCCACAAAGGTCCTCACAGGCGATCGAAAAATATCCCCTCCTACGTTATTTTTTTAGTCTTTCGCACATTGCAAACTTAATAAAATAAAATCCGAAGCGAGTCAGCGAGCAACAACAACATGGCGTCTTTTCAAAAAGTTGCAGCAGCTAGTTGAGGGTAACTATTTGAGCAACTATTTGAGTACACTGCCAAAAACAAATGAAAGCATTTGAGTGCTGTAAACTTAAAATTAAATTTTTATACTAATTACTCAAAAAATTGGGGGTGAATGAGCGTTTTTATTTATTTTGAGTAATTACAACCCAATTCCTTTATCAAAGATTTACTATTTGGTCTTACAGTGTGGCATTGATATGATTTTTCCTACTATAGGCTGTTTTGGATTTCATTTTGGATGAACTCTGGGCTAAAATGAAATGTTAGCACATAAGCGTATTAGTTAGCATCATTAGCCTATTATACAAGCCTGTGCTTTCTATGTCAGGCTGCAAACAGTAATAGCGGCACAGTGTCATACCAATGTCTTACTTTTAATTGTCTCTGGTGGTTAAGGTGGGATACAAGAAAGTATTTTACAATAGAAAAAAATGACACTCTTCACTTTTAAGTATCTAACACAGTGTCAAGAGCGGACATGTGCAGCGTGACAAAACTAGATAGAGGCCGTATAATTAAGGGAGATGTCTAAGCACAAGTTCTTGATGCGCTGATGCGCCTTCACTACGACAGATGCCCCATTTCAGCCAGCTTGTCATGTTGCTGGCCTACTAATGTAAAACTTCTTTTATTTCTAATGCAGTATGTATATGTGATTATAAAATAGGCCATGCAAAGTTAGCTCTCAGTCCATAGCAATATATTTCTGTTGAAAATAAAGTAGGAAAAACGTGCATGTGGCGACATTTCTGAAAAAGTACATTATGATGCTACTTGTGTTGCCACATTTTCAAAGTGAAATTTCCAGTGAGTGCCGCTAAAAGCATGTTCAGTTTCATACGAAACAGATGAACTTGAGTTGGTTGTCGTTTGTATCACAGCAGTTCGGGAATGAAATAAGTGGCGCTAAAAGGTTAGTTCTCTATCGCATTTGAAAATAAAATACCATCTACACTAAACCTGACCCTAAACCCGACCGATAGTGTTAACAAAAGCAGATGTAAGATAAAACGCATTTGCTGAAGCAACCAATGCCATTTTATCTGGCTTCTACAAGTCTTTGAGCTCTTTTATCGTGACTCGTACATGAGTGCTTCGCATCGCAAGTTCAATGCTGTACCAGGTGCGCTACATCAGCAAGTTCACTACATCAAAAAAAGCCACATATGGAGCTGGTTATGTGATACAAACATAAAGATGTACTAATTTGAAAATCATGCACAATGGTGAAAAGTATTTTGAGGTCATAACATAGTATTGTGCAAGGAACTGCACAAAAATAAGTCTTTGTTGATCAATCATCTGTTTCTGTAATCATAATTTGTGTGCAAAGGAATTAAAGTTGTTGGTGTTGTAGCACCTCCAGTGGTTATTTCAACTGCAAACTGCAGTAAATTGTAGGTATAGGTAATTTTGGGAGTTTTGCTAAATTATAGGTAGAGGCATGTTCTTCCAATGAGTCTAGATTGATTTTAAAGTGGTGCATTAAAAAAAAATAAAAAATGTAAATAAATAAGTGGTGAAACAGAAATTGCTATAGTAAATATTGGTGGTGAAACAAAACTTGCTCTTTTTTTCAGACATTTCTAGTAATTTTTTTGCAAAGAAATGGCAAATAACATATTGAATTAAAGTGAAAATTAAAGTGAAAACTGAAAAACTGAAATTGCATTTTCTTGTAAAACATACTTTTTTTAACCCCTTCGAAAATCTTTTATTTATTTTTTTTTGTTACATTGAGCAAGATTACTGATTTGTCCATTTATGTGAACATTCTGCAATGATGTGCAACTTCCAGTGTCGATGAAGAATGGTGTGACAGATTTCCTAGAGCTGCAAGAAATGAAGCACACAAAATCTTAACGGAATTATATCCTTGGGCAGGTGGGTGGTTTTTGCACTTATTAATAATTTTGATATTTTAAAAATTGAAAGCGTGCTCGTTTCGCTGTGTTCTCAGGATCTCTGGTATAGCTGGTTGATTGGACCTCAGATGTGCACAAGAACCTTTTATCACTATTCAGTCCCTGATCACCACAGTCACTTTGTTACACCAGTCCAGACCAGTCGCTTCTTGTCACTGCTGACTTTTAGGATGGCATGTCAATGAATAACACAGTTTCGACAAGATGTCGAGGGATTTACCACATTTCTCTCTCCTTTTGTGCAGACTTTGAAAAGGCGAAGCAGCACTCTATGAAAATAAGTTTTTTCTCCTTTTCACAGTTTCTCTTAGAAAGGGAATGTAAATTCAGGTTCTGTCACAGATGCTGGTTTTACATTGGTAGCAGTGTTGGGAAGCTACTTGGAAACTGTTTACTAAGCTACTTATAATTTAAAGTAGGCAAACTGCAGACAAGCTACTCTTTAGTAAAAGCAGTTAGCTACACACTAAACCTTTAACAAAAAGCTAACAGCACTTTATTAAATGCATAAATGTATGTAATATTTAATCTGCATTTCATGTGGCACATATTAAGGTGACAGCTTTCAAATCAACTTTTACAGTAGTTTCAGAATAAATGCAACACTGATATAAATATAAAACTCAGTACAAAAACTAAATGTTGAACAGCAGGATTTACAGTAACAAAAAAAACAAAAAAAAACATGGGCTAAAATGAATCGTTTGTTTGATCAGTTAGTTGTTTATTTGAACTATGCAAACAGTTCAGTTGACTTGAATTGGAAATCCCAATGCACAACATTTTAACAGTGCATTTTATAATAAAAATGCAATGGAAAAATACAGGAATGTACATTTTTGTCACTCTGCACCACTGCTTGCTGAAAAAAGCTTTTTAGTATTATTAGTTTTTATTAATATTTTGAATTGGCTTTTATTTTAAAATTTTTAGTTTTCATTTCCCCCCAATTTTTTAAATTATTATTTGTTTTTAATGTGCTTATTTTGTTTTTGTTTTTATAATATAGTGTTAAAAAAATAACACTATATTGAATTAAAAAACGTGAATTAAAAAAAAAAAGTTCTTACTAGTTTCAGTTTTAGTTAGCAATAACAACACTGGGAAAAACTGAGTACTGGAAACGTGAATTAAAACTATTAAATTACTGTTAGGCTACTGAAAAAGTAGTAGTAGTTAGTAGCATTGCTATTTTGGTTATTCATTCCCAAACACTGTTACATGCACATTTTTCTGGTGGAGTAAATCCCAAGTACAAACAGATTTAGAAACATTATTGCTAAATCATTGAAGCTGTTCATTGACCGCATAATGAACGTGTCTTTGATCACCACAAGAGTTATTTGTTTTCCTCTGCTGGTCATGTTTACGCAGGTTTACTGAATTTCAAACACTGCTTAGTTTGAGAGATTACAGACTCTACGGCTGGAACATCCTGCAAACAAAAATATATACATGTAATATTCAGAAGCTATTTCTATAGTCAGCATTTCCCGAGACAAGATATTTAGGGCTTCAGAGAAAGGGAGGGATGAAATATGACAGGCAAATTCATGCGAGACAATGATGGATGAACCGCATCTGTAAGTCAAGGTGTGTTATGGGTAAAACAGGGCTGTAACTTACTTGTAAAATTCAGATATGTAGGAGGATGGGAAAGAGAGAGAGCGAGAAAGACGCTCTAGCACCACCAATCTGTGGTTAAGAGATTTTTACACTAGATTAGTGTCTGTACTAGAATTAGATTCATAACCTTCTCCGGATACAGAGGGCAGACCGGGGCTAGATGTCAAAAGGGCTGTACCTCAATAAATGTGAGGTTTCAAGTATTAGGCAATATATTTCCACAAATGTTGTCAGTCAGAACAAACAGTCTCATATAGAACAGTGTTGCTAAATTTATTAATGCTAAAATGAAAATTCTGGTATTATTTACTCCCCTCATGCTGTTCCAAACCTGTAGGCTGTTATTTATTCCAGTAGAACACAAAAAGAGAAAATTTTGAATGGCAACTCTTTTATTTATACATAATGACCACATTTTTTAAGCTCCAATAAGGATCAAAAAGGTCAAAAAGCAGTCCAAATGATTTTGTGCTGAATTCCTAATCATACAATGGGTTTGTGTGAGGAATAGACTGACATTTAGTTGTTATTTGCTTGAAATCTTGAAATATTAAAAGACCATATTTCTTGGCATGTAATCCTTCTTTTTAGATATGCATTTTTTTTTTTTTACCATTTTTGGAAGAATATATTTGTTTAAAGGGGTCATATGATGCAATTTCAATTTTTCCTTTCTCTTTTAAGTGTTTCAAGCTCTTGGTGCATTAAGAAGATCTGTAAAGTTGCAAAGACTAAAGTCTCAAATCCAAAGCCGGATCGGCTTTCACCGTGGACGAAGCGGAGTCCAGCCCGGGGTCGTCACATGTGGTTGCCGCAAGCCGCAAGCCGTTCCTCACTCTAGGCCGGCCGCCGCTCACTCAAGCCCGCCGTGTATGACGCTCGCGTAAAAAGACAGTATAAGTCATTATAATCCATAATTATGTTATCCACACTGGATGCAACAAATGCCTCATTTATAATGGGTTATAATGTTTTTGTATCGTCGTTCCGGCCGGACAGGGCATCACAGTATGGTAAGGGCGAAACATTTCCGTCACACGCTTGAGATATTCGGGCCAATCACAACGCACTGAATAGCTGGCCAATCACAGCACACCTCACATTTCAGACCGATGAGCTTTGTAAAAATCGACGCGTTTCAGAAAGACAGGAAGGAGAAACAATAATGTACAGTATGTGGAAAATAATGTGTTTTTTGAACCTTAAACCGCATAAACACATTTCATTACACCAAATACACAAAATACTGTTCTTTTTAGCAACATCATATGACCCCTTTAAATTATGCCATAATTTCAATTCTCAGTTGTTCTTTTTGCATAGCCTATTAAAACTTCTAACCAAAGTTTGAATTTGATGTAAAACATTATCGGTTCTTGATAAATGTTACAATTTTTACTTTATAGTTCACTAATGACAGAACTAAAGAAATTATTTGCTGTAGGCTATAAGAATCACAAACCCTTAATCAGGTTAGAAACCATATTAAAATTAACGCGGAAGAAAACGATTCTGTAAGTTACGATAGGGGTTATGCACAAAAAAAAAATCGTATTCTGTAAAACAGGTTGCATTATGCCTATCGGCCTACAGTATGTGCTTCATTAAATATAGAGCTGTTTTACTATACTTTAACAGAAGATACCAAATATGATCACATAGCCTATGTTCATCACATATGTAGATTGATATTTTCTCACTAACATTTTGATGTTAATTGAATAAAACGCCAACAATAAAAACAACTAGCTAGGTTAGCTGATTACCTTAAAAATCCATAGATACCGTTAATACATTCTCTGACTTAGCGGAAGCAATGAGACCTGTTTTCCAGTTTGGTCAGGTGACAAATCACAACTTTCAAAACTGTTTTATGGAGTTTTTGTGTACTGAAAGTCATTTCAGAAAGACGTTTCATCAGCTGAACAATCTGTATGTTTCTAAACAACACAACCCATCAAAATTCAAACGCACTGTAGGCTACTTCAGTCCCTCACAGCCTCGTTTTCGTTCCTGTCAGAAATTAAATATGGCGCTACCCGCGCTACCCTAAGGAAGGTTTGTTGGTTCTATCGCATTTCTAAAAGCGAGTGTTTGACTACACAGGAACATCGTGCGAGATAAAATCTCAAGGGACTGTTGTTGTTTTTTTTCGCTGTGACGCACTGAAAGCATTTCACCTTTCACTCAGTGCCTGTCTGCCTCTGCGGGTTCAGCGCTAGGTGAGATATTGATCAAGACCTCCTCAGCGAGGTACTTAACCCCCGACACACAGTAAATGATGCCACTGCGAGCACTATCTGCTGGCCTTGTTATGCCGTGATGCTCGTGTCGGGAGAAAAAGGAAATCTGCCGTCGCGTCTGTGATATGCTCAACCTTCCACTGTCTTTCTGTTTCTTGAAGCAGTAAAAATAAAGGTTCTTCACTGGTTCTTTTGCAGCAACAAGGAGTCCGCTTATTAGGTAGGCTACTGCTGGTTTTTGAATTGCAAATTTTAACATGCTTGGCTGGGACAGCAAATAAGCTTTTCAACTTTTAAAAGAAGACAAAAATGCTTTCCATATTTGCCACTTGTTTATATTATTTAGGGTACGCATTTATATCCTATGCATGTTTTCATTAGTAATGTATTATTTGTATTCAGCATTTTTTCTGTTGTCCACCACCCAGGTTGAGAACCACCAACTTAATCAAGTAAGCGATTTGTTGATGATTTTAGTTCTTATGGAAATTAGGGTAATTATAATAAAGCCTATAGTTTTTTTTTGTGTTCCAAATTGATTTTTAAAAAAAAGTTAAGTTGATGAATTTATTGACAGCATAACAACACACACAAGATTCTCTTTAAAGTCATGAAACCCTAAAACACATTTTTGAGATGTTAATATGTACAGGTTGCACATACAATAATATCAATCATTATGTCTATCATTAAGGTAAAAGTGGTTAATTTTTCATTTTTTTGGTGCCATTTCGTTCTTCCGGTTCAAAAAGCAAAGTTGAACCAACGTCACGAAAATTGAAGAATAGGCTATGCGTTAATCTGCGGTGAGCGTGATTTGACCAAGTACAACATACAACATCCTTGTTGATCCTGGAACATCATTCCAATCAACCAATCAGAATTGAGAGATAACTTTTCAGGAAATGTCAGTTTTAGGCTTACAATCAGGATTAGGTGCTACTACAACCTTGTTAATCAGCTATCATTTCCCTCTGATTTTAGGAATAAATTATGGGTAAGGTTAGGTTTAGGGGTAGGGATTGGGTTAAGTCTGTATTTTTGGACAGTAATGTCAATCCAGGATCAACAAAAGATGTTGATCCAGGAACATGTCTTACTTGGCAAAATCACGGCGACCGTTAGTCCTGCAGTGGTGATTGGCTGCCAATGGATCCAATGGAAAATAGTATGGTCAAGTTATGTCTGAAAGATCCCAGGCTATTTATGAGTTTGTCACACATGAACGCCACCACAAAGTCGGAATTACGCATGGGAAACTCAGAATTTTTTCCTATCCTATGAATCATATTGCAAACCCATTTTTTTTTTCGTCGTTCTTCTGCTGCGTTTATCGAATCTTCACTAAATTTGGGCCAGATCATCTCCAGACCATGCTGGCCAAAAGCTGTGGAAATCTTGTTAATAGTCCACATGTAACATCCATAATTCCATGATGAGGATGCAAGCAACCAGGTTTGTGTCTTTACAATGCTAGCTTTGACACAATACTTTGTATGTTGCCATTAGGTGGCGCTGTCACTAAATTGATTCTCGATTATTGTTATGACATCGTGACAATGACACCTGCTGAATTCGGAACCGCATTCTAGCATATTAGTCTTAATACCTTTACCAAATATTTTATGGTAAAATGGGAAAAAATTATAGGAATAGTATGCCTTCCTATCATCAATAATACAATATGATTTAGTGACAGCGGCTCGTAATGGTCAAAAGTTCAGTAAGCAACTATATGGTTTAAAAAAAAAAAATGCGATTACCAATTAAATTTACTTGTAGCTTGCGCTGTCGCATTTTACCTGGTACGCTAAAAAAAAAATAATAATACGAATAAAAAATAAAAAAATGAGAAAAGTAAAAATTTGAAGCAACATTTGAAGTAGAAATACCAAATAAAACGTACACCAATAATCTTATTTACAACTACGAAAAATAATGTTTACAGTTATTGCTGCATGCTTACTTTTATTAGAATCGTTGTGTAGAATGATTAGTGTAATATTAGGATTTAATACTGTTCATGTTTGTATTCATTATTTGTGACATCAGTTAAAAAAATGCAGAGTGGACAGAATCAGAAGAGCTTGGAATTTG
>NW_015630361.1:1035550-1058664 GCF_001515625.1 Sinocyclocheilus rhinocerous | reverse complement strand
AGCACTTACTGTAGGCTACTAATGTGCAAGAAGATGCAATATAAACATCTTGACAGTAAGCGGAAGGTGTGTGCAAGCGGGACTCCCCGAAAATGAATGAGTTCCATTTTATGCAAGAAAGGCAAATAAAACATTTCTTTTATAATGCATACTTAGAGGGTTAACGCAAGTGTGCACGCAGCAGTATGTGCACTCTCAGCCCTGCTCTTATTCAGTCAGTTCTGCTCATCGCCGCATGAGGCTGCGCGCTGCTGTCAGACGCGCGCGCTGGAGACAGAAGAGACTCTCATCACGCGCGACGCGGAGAGGAGAGCAGGCATCGCATCGCATCGCGTCTGTCCCCAGCGCTCACACCGCGCCGCATTGAGGATCGTACCCTTATAGAGGAGCAGCACGAATTACGCGGAACACAGTGCGTAAAATCCACAGCCGAGGCTTCAGTGTTGCTGCGCTTCAGGTAAAGCTCCTCTCCATAAACTTATGCTTTATTACAGAGACTCACAGCCAATGCATGTGTCCAACTCTCCGATTCTTATGCAGAACACGGCTGGAGATGTGTCTATAAGGCAGATAGAGTCATATATAGAAGGGTTACGCGCAACTTGTTGCCAGTAGTTTGCGTCTTAATCAATAAGCCGTTTTATCTTTAATGCGTCTTTTGTTTTCTGATATTATCGATATGTGCATTTGCCTGAACGAAAAGTTGGAAAGAGTTGCCTAGATATTCTATAGACACCGACTGATGTGTTATTGAATTCATAATCTATTGTTCAATTTCAAAATCTGCCGATAAAACCCGAAATGACTGATTATTGCGGTGATTTATTGGGTTAGTTTGGCAGATCATTCTAAACGGTGTCCAAAACATGGTGTCTGTCTGTCAACTTGCCGGTATTTTCCAACATATATATGTACTGTATATACATATGCAATAAATATATGTAGGGTGAATACAGGTGGCACCTTTTTTGGTCCACATTTTTGTACTATGTTGTGATCTATCATTTTTAGTATCGGAAGCATATACACTAATGATAAAGATGATTAAGCTTGTGTCCCATTTTACCTGGATGCACTCTCTGTATCGGAAATAGAGTTGCTCTGTTTCTTTTCATAGATGATGCATATTTTAAAGGTTACAGTGAC
Organism: Sinocyclocheilus rhinocerous; assembly: GCF_001515625.1. NCBI lineage: Eukaryota > Metazoa > Chordata > Actinopteri > Cypriniformes > Cyprinidae > Sinocyclocheilus > Sinocyclocheilus rhinocerous. The sequence continues at coordinate 1,057,518 of NW_015630361.1, read as the reverse complement.
CATGGATTGTGTTTTTTCACCACTGTAACTCACTGCAATAATTTAATATCACGTCAGTATCGAAACTTAAGCAATGTGTTGCAGAATTATCAAGTGAACTTCTATCTTGATGTGCTTGACTGAACGGATGCTTAGCTCCTTTGTGTGTTATTGAATTGATCACCTATTGATCCGAATCTGAATCTGCTCAATTAGACTGGAAATGATTGATTATTGGTGGGATTTATTGGTTTGGTGGATCATTTAGAGTATCGTCAATAACATTTTGCCTAAAAAGGCTAGTTCTCATCTTAACCAGCATGATGTGCATATTCTGAAATATGACATTTCTGTATTTCTTAGTATTGACTCATGCAGGCTTGTGTAACATTATTTAGAATCACTTCAGTATTTAAACAAGGAATGATTTCTGTAATATTCATGTGATGATCTCTGTTTGAGTTGACTCCTTTGTGCGTTAGAGGATTTCTAATGTTTAGAAACACTTTATTATCATCAAAACAGTATGTTGATATAGCACAGCCTTTGATTAGCTGAATTTCGTCATGTTTTGGTTGTTTTGTAGATAATTCAGTAATGAATAGCACAATGAGAACACTCCCTTCTTATTTATATTTGGTCAGTAATTAACTTCTTATGTCTGCACTGGCTAATGCATGCATGCATGCATATATGCATTAGACATCTAATGCATAGACTTATTGATGCATAGAATGGTTAATTATGTTAATTTAGGGGTCTCTTTAGTGATTGGCCACATCATGACTACACCATTGTTCAATGCTTTGTGCTTGCAAATTGAGTAGTCTTTTTTCAGTAAGTAAAAAATGGACTGAATGGAAAAAATGCAGACTATGTTTGCATCCGTGTTTCATGCATTTGATTTTGCATGCATTTGAGTTGCTTAATAACCCCATTCCCTACTGCATGTTTTCTTTATCTTGTAGTTTCCAGTAAGAGCAAGGCAGCTTTGACCGTGTGGTACTTATCCACGTCGATAAGTCGACATCTCTAAAGGTTTGTCTCCTGAGTGAGCACATGCCTTTCATGTCTTCTACGTGTGTGGGAGAAACTCAGTGTAGCAAGAGAGGCGCTGTGTGAAAGTTGACAGCGTGTCCTCTCTCGTTCACGAACCGGTGGCTGTTTGCCCCTCGTTGTGTGCTGACATGATCTCCGTTTAATCCTCAAGCGTCTCGGCTCTGTTCTCGCTGATTGTTGTCATTTACCCAGCTCCCCATTGGGCCCCTTGGAGCCCGTGCTGGAACTCGATATCCAATCAGCGATTTAGATTATCCAATTAAGCGACTGATGTATGTCCAGAGATGCCTTAAAGCGTCACACCCTTCGGATTATCCGCCACTAATGAAACCTGAGTTGCGTCAGCGCATTCCAGCTTGCACGTAATTATCGCATTAATTTTTAACGCAGCCCGCAATTATAAACTGAGCGATGTGAATTATCGGCTGCTTTCACCTTTCGCTCTGTGGCTGTATATATAGGAGTGTCATTGCATTCCCATGCATTTGCTGAGTGCTATCGACAGCTGTGTTGATATGCGATCTCATGCACCGCCGTGCCACCCATAATGCGACTGCAGAGGCCTGTCAGCAGCGCTTTTCCATACAAGCACATACATGCTGCGAACTCACATAAACAAATGTGTTATAGATTCGTCGTGATTTATGTCTCGCGACCAGCCACGTCGCCTTCGGGTCCTCAGACTCAGGGCCCGGACACGCGGCCCTCTTTGATAGATCGTGTGGAAGAAGCGACGTGCCACGGACAACATTGATTACCTTTTACTGAGTCTGAGTATAAACCTTAGCGCAGCGGGACTGCGAGGGTGGGGGAAGTTGATGTATGTTGCCTGAGGGGCGGTAGAGATGACAGATATGGGTTACAAATGAGAGAGGTTTTATGACTCCTGGAAGGAGGACCATCAGGCCCGTTTAATTGATCTCGGTCTGGCGGTGGAGTTCAGGGAGAGCCGCTGCCGTTTTGCACCTGCTTTAGGTGCCTCTGCCGCAGACCTTTGCTTAAATTATCTGCTGTGTTACGATCCCACACCTGCTTCGAGATCCGGCTTATGCCAAAGGAACGCGACCCCCCGTGTTTCCGGCCTCGCTGTCTTCCTGACTGTGTGGGCTTTTCACCCAGTTGCTCGTGAAACAACGGCTGCTTTCTCACTGTTGTTGTGAAGCAGAGTGGGCGATATGTATGTGATGAAGTCTCACGGCAGAACTGAATAGTTTGGTTAACATTTAGCACTGATAACAGCTTCGTCTTTTCATAAAGGGAAATGCATTGACATCTTAATTGAATCTTTATATATCTACAGGCTTTGTTAGTCTTTTGAAAATCAACATGGCATTTGCATCTAGTGTTCCCTTTAAATTTTTCTTGCTCAGTAAAATGTATTTCTAGTGTAGGGATGCTTTGGCCACCTTGAAAATTAAAAAGCTGGGATTTGGTTTGTCATTTAACACTGGAAATAAGATATTATGATCCTGAAACATTTTAATTACATTGATTTTTTTTTTTTACATTCATTTAAGCACAAAGCATGTTTGTTCATCCCAACATAAAGAAAAAGAGCAGCTTACAGAATATGAAATATTAGGCTATACTTTGTATGCAAATGATTAAAAATATAAATAACATTCAAAAATGTTTTTTGATTTATTACAAAATATTGTTTTTATTTTGCAGTGAATTAGAAAAATAAAAGCAAATTCAATTTCACCTGATCTCAGAATTTTACAATTTTCACTTGATCCACTGTTTGCATGTGTTTGTGTGTGTCTGAATAAATTAATAAAAAAGTACTGAATTTATGCAAAGACTACTGTATTGTTAAGATTACTAAAGTGAAATAATGCATGGCCCGTATGGACTTTCATATGTGCTGTTATATATTTATATGCATCTTACTACATAGTTAAAAAAAAAACATTGGATGCTCAGTTGAAACACTACTCATTCGTTTAGCTCTTTTTCAAGATCTTTTGCTCTTTTCCTCATGCACTTTTTTAGTCTGCCTTCTTGGCAGATTCTTCTGTTTTTAGTATTTTTCTCCTGTATTTTGACGTAATTTAGAGTGAATCAGGATATTTTATGAGAAAACTATGGCTGGATTTGATTTCCTACATCAGTTGGACATTAGAATGTATGCTGAATGTTTGCTAATACAATGGCTCATTTTCTATTTAGCTATTTATTTACATTATAATAGCTTTAGATGCAGAGCGAGTTTTGCACAGATAGCACAGGAATCAGAATGGCTGGATTAACACACATGAATGTTGATTTGAACAGAATATTTGCTTTTAAACCTAATTTTTCATTCAGTTCACTCTCTATCTGTTACCCACAAGGCTTTATACCTTTGAAATAAAGAAGGTATTATTAGAATGAACACAGCGTTTTACCTTGAGTTTGCCTCTGTCATTATTCCCTGCAGTAGTGAAGCATGCAAACAGAAGTGGAATAAAATGAAAAGCTTTGTGTTTTTCAGGTAACCGTGATTACATGCAGGTCAAGTGGCTCTTTCAAAAGCGTTTTTTTGGAGCACCACAACAATAATTCAATAATTGCTGTCATTACTCTGTCAGGCAGTATTACTCTTACTCAATGCGGTACCCTTGAGAATAAGTCTTTATTTGAATATGGACCAAAAAATGTTTTTTCATATGCAACAGAGACCCAAAAGCATTGTGCATGATTAATTATTGATGTTTAGCATGTAGCGGCAGAAGCAAATGGTGAGACTACTGCTTTTAGATTTGAATGTATGTGAAGGAAATGTTTTGAAGCTTATAGTTCTGATTTACTCGGAGTAATGAAATGTGAACATGCAAAACGATTCATAAACGTTATTTTCGTCATCGTGCTTTTTCTATTTTGCAGACAGTTGCAACTGAGTTGATCTCTGTACAGACTGTAATTCACAAATTTATAAATCTGTCTTTTCACCCCAGTTGTTGCAGATATTATCATTTGTGATGATAAATGTTGCATGACTCATTAAGAGAAAAATTGCAAGCATTTTTCCAAATTCAGATCGACCGATTATCGCGAAGAGATGTGAAATCTGTTGTTTTTTTGACTGACAGGACGATTCATAAAAATAAACAAATGTGAAACTGACTCCCTCGTCACAGTTTCATAGTGCGTATTAATCATTTCTTTCTCAATGTTGGTCATCCAGTAGCATGTTACCATGGAAATTTAACTTGGCTGGATGAGTTGGCATTTGTCAGAGGAGACGGCAGTAAATACATGTTAGAATGTCTCACACGAGCTTCTTCTATGAGTTGCGTCAGACATGCATGGGTTTTTCTGGAGAAAGAGAGCTTCTCTGCTTTGTTGCTCTGTCAATGGTCCGTACGTCGCCCGCAGTGCTTCCTGGCAGACGCACAAACAATATATATATAAATAAGTACATTAGCAATAATTAATTTTCATGCCATTCAGTGGCACACAGTCGATTTTCGATGGTAATTAACCAGCACTAAACAGGCTGTCTGTGATTGCTTTAGAGTCCCTGAAGCGATTTTTGTTGCTCAAAGGTTGCTCTTTCATTGCTCAGGAGACTTTAGGAGGTGTTTCTCTTACAATTCTGTTGAAAAAAAAAATCTAAATAGATGCGGATCACGACTAATTGTAGATATGGCGGATGGCTCAGATCATTTGGTCTGATGATGAGTTTTGCATGCATTTGCTATCTTGGCAAATGTGAGCACAGTTTGAAACATTGAGCTCTTTTCTGAAACTCTAGAGGAGACGTGTGTGAGATTTCTGGGCTCTTTTTCACCGACAGTCCTTTGAGAAACAAGACACTTCAGTAAAGCGTTCCGTTTGCTCTTCATTTAATCTCAGCGCTGTCTAAGAAATATGTCAAGTCAAGTCAAATGCATTTGCATAGTGCTTTTCACAATACACATTGTTTCAAAAGCAGCTTATAAAAAAATTATGTTAATGTTTATAATATCTTAATATCTTCATGCCTTATAGTTGCATTTAACAGATTAGAGCTGGACGATAATATAGTTACATTTTGCGATGATACAAGCAGTCATGCAGTTGAGATTTGCTGTATAGTATATATCACTTAAAATATAATATTTATTGCTTTACGTGAGTGTATTGTAATCAAGCCCTGCTTATATTTAAAAAGTAACGCGAAAGTAACGCAAAAGTAATATAACGCATTACTTTCCATAAAAAGTAACTAAGTAACGTAATTAGTTACTTTTTTAGGGAGTAACGCAATATTGTAATGCATTACTTTTAAAAGTAACTTTCCCCAACACTGTGTGTGAGTATGGATAAAGTTGGATACGCTTTAAATCCAACTTTATGTATTTGAGATGTGAAAGAGATCTTGTTTCAAGAAGAGTTGTGCAGTTTATGATGAAACTGGTAGCGGTGGGAAGTTCGGATCATTTTCCTGACTCAGATCTTTGAATCTTGTTCAGCAAAATTAAAATATTTTTTTTTCCAAGTCATTTGGTTCATTTCAGCAGAATATAATTACAATGTTACATGTTAATAGCCAAACTCCCCAACACATCTATTTATGCAAACATTTCTCACATTTCAAATAAGACAAAACTATAATGCAGCCAAGGCTAAATTATGAGAGACAGAAATGGGTTAATTTACTAAGTTAGTCTTTGGGTCTGAGTCATTCCTTCTTTTGTCACGTACCTGCTTCCCGGATCAGGATCTTGCAGTCAGTCATACTAATGTAATGTTGTATTATATTTAGGAATTATCAAAATTATTTTCGCCATCATATGAATGAAGTTTAAAGCATAACCAATTCTTTATTCCCACATTCAACGTTATGGAAAAGAACCATCATGACAGAAATTCACAAATGTATAAACTGTATGAAATAAAAAAAGCTGCAATTTGAGACCACAAATGCATGATGTAACTGTAGGAGTTATTTCTGTCTGCTGTACAGAACAAAAAATGAATGAATGAATGACTCGTTATTCCTGAGTCATATTAAAGATTCATTCGAAATGAACGAATCATTCACAAAAGGTCATTCACTCGAAACCAGAGCCATAAAACCTCTAATTTCAGGTCTTTTTCTCTCAGGGTTTCTTCTCTCCTCTTAAAAACGTTCACACACACTCCAGTTTTTAATTTTAAAGCTATGTAGGTTAGGGCTGGGTGATATAGCTAAAAAATGTATCAACGATATAATGTTTCATATCGTTCGGTATCGATAATTATTGACATTTTTTATAACCTTTTTTAAAACAAAGAGCAATAGAAAAAAATGTTCAAATTTAACCACTGTATTTTTAAATTAACCCAATTTATTGAGACAAACAACAACATTTTTTTGTTTTAACAGTCAAACACAAAATAAAAATTAAACAAATATCTAATTTCTAATGTTTTATATGCAGATTAAATAGGTCTCAATGAATCTTTTGGCTTGTCTCCCGAGGCCACAGGAAAAAACCTGCATTACGTCTAAATTAACTCATAAATCAAATATAATTTCGTAAATTGCATAAACAATTATGAACAAAACAGCATCATGTATTTATGCATTGCTTAATACAAAGAGTCGAATCACCCATCACGCAGATTGCATTTAAAAACATATGAGACGCAGTGAAAAGGAATAAACCTCCACAAATTTGCGACGTTTTTTCTAAAAGTTTAAACTGTTTTAACTTTGCATTTCTTGTGTGAGACGCGAGTGCAGCAGTCATATTTGTCCGTCTAAAAAGTTCGCTGAATATGCGTCTGTGTGAATGGCTTGGTTTCGGTTTTCAACTGATCAAGATCTTCTCCGCATTGAGCTTCTATATTTCTCTAATAGGTTACACTTTATTTCGATAGTACACTTTAGACATTCTATTAACTATAAGTAACTTTGTAACTACATGTCAACTAATTCTCATTAATTTGCAACTACATGTCTACTAACTCTCAGAGTAGACTGTTAGGGTAGGTTTAGGGTTAGTAGAATGTTGACAAAGAAAGTGTTAGAAGATATTAAGCAGACAGCCTACTAATACTCTACTAACTGCTAGTTGACATGTAGTTGCAAAGTTACTTACTGTTAATAGAATGTCTAAAGTGGACTATCGAAATAAAGTATTACCCTCTAATATTTTGAATGAATAACGCAGTAACTGCGCGTCTCGTGGGCAAGACTAACAAAACATTAAAATGCAACAACGTCACTTACATCATTATCACTGCATCTCGCGTCACTGATGACGCTCCCAGACGCACATCTAACATTCAAATGCAAATGTTTATTTTAAATTCGACTAATATTCATTTTTTTATTCATAATCTCCTCATCACAAGCAGGCACAGCACTCAATTCAGCATGTGTTCGTGTTTGTGTGTGCGGTCTGCGTCACTCATCGCACGTGCCTATATCGTGCACTATATCGAACATTTTTTATATCGTTATCGAAGAAGGTGTACCGTCGATAAATATCGATACCGTTTTATCGCCCAGGCCTAATGTAGGTTTCTGTTCCTCTGTGGTCACTTGAGGGCTGGAGTGGGTCAGGTGTAGCTACAGGCTTTTTTCTGATAACCCAGGCTCCACCGGTGCTGCATGTGTTCGGACACGGCCTTCCCTGCCTCCAGCCTGTTTTTAGTCCAGGACCGGATGGTCTGTAGATCTCCGAAACAATCAAGATTCAGCCTGAACTTCTCCCAGACTGCAGTCCACGCAGATACTCGGAGGTGTAACCCACTGACAGGATGAACTCCCCGTCGGCACTTCGCTCACGGTTGCCATCAAAGTAAGCCCTCAATTCCAAAATGTCTCCCTGAAAATGATTCATCTTGTTGAGTTATTGCCCATTGTTCACCTCTATCCTTCAAGAGTTCGGCAGTATTACTGTAGCCATTCATATTTGATTATATCTATTGCGGACGGCCCTGGCGCAGCTCGCGGATTTCCAATCTCTGGGAATGTGTGTTGACTTTGCGAGCGAGCGGCCGTTTGGTCAAGCCCAGCGACCCTACATCACGAATTTGACACGAGGCCACGAGTTTTGATCAGATCCGCCGACGGACTTTTCTTGTCCTGAACGTACGGCACACCGCCGACCCCGGAATGAAGGCGCTCTTCAGATGAAATCATGCACGGAATACTGTTTTTATTCGGCTCGGGTGATGGGGTGCGAAATCATGACCGTATTACTCATGATATGAGTCAGCCTTTTTTAGTTTGATTTAGGATTTTTTTGCACCCAAAACTAGACTTGAATAATGATGGCTTCAAAACTGTGTAGAAATGAGAGAAAATTAATATTATTATAAGTATTAATATTTAAAACCAACCTGTCAACCTGTTAAAATGTTAAGCAGTTTGTTTTTGGAAGTTGCAGTTTTGATGTTTTTTGTCCAAAAAAAAAATTAGTAAATTGGTAAATAGTAGACATCACCATTGAAATATAGATAGATAGATAGATGGATAGATGGATAGATGGATAGATAGATAGATGGACAAACAAATCTGTTTGATTAAGATCCGGTATAAGTTTTTAATTAAACTCTGTTTACTCTACATTTACTGTACATTTTGAAGTAAAAGATTTTCTTTCTTTTTTCTCAAAGATTATTTTAATAATTTAACTTATATGACCGTTAAGCACATTTTTACCCAGTAATTCTCATCATTATAAAACATAAAAAAAGAAAAGAAAAAACTGTATTTACTGTACACTTACTGTCATAATTGTAGTTTTGGAGTCAAAAATGTACTTTCCTATTTTTAAAGTATAATATAATCATATATACATATAAGCTTATACAAATTACAATGTGTATTCATAGAGTAAATATGAAATAAAAAATCCATCATATTTTACCAAATATATATACATAATAAATATACACAGTACACATACATGCAAACAAAAACTTTTATTTTGGATGCTATTGATCGTTTGACAGCACTAATATTTATTATTAACGTTTTTCCAAAGTCTTTGTCTTTGTGAACTTTTTATGAATAACTCCTAAATTCCATCGTCCCCCTATATATATATTTCCTTATTATTTTTATGTTAATATCCTGTTATCCTGTTTCACTTTAAAAAAGGTGACATTACAGAAGCAGAGGTTTCTGCTGGATGTTAGTTTGATCAGTCACTCATTCATCCGTGAAACCAGCACCTCGCATTTTACTTCATCAAAACAGCATTCTGTGACATTATTGCAGATATATTGAGATTTTCCATGCTGTGTTGAGCGCTGACTTGAGGACGGCAGTGTTTCACTGACAGTGTGCAGTTTATCTCTGACAGTGTGTGTGTGTGTGTGTGTGTGTGTGTGTGTGATAGACTGAACCAGAATGATGCTGGCATGAAAGAAATAAAGAGCAAAAGAGAGTTTGCCTGCTGTCAGGCAGCATGACTCCAGTGGGCTGATGGTCTGCGGCTCAGGTGGGAGTGAAAAAGGAAGTTAAAGCTCGACTAAGTCACACAAACTGGTCTTGAAAGGGAGATAGGGCTTCTGGAAGGAGGAAAATCACAGATGAGGTCTTCTCGATATGTCAGTTGTTCCTCCTAGACAGCTATTAGATCTTATATCACATTTAAACCAGCATTGCATCAGCCTCTAGTTATCCGTATTGGAAAACTATGTCAGTGTTCCACTAAACTACGAACTCCACTTGTGAGCTATGAAAGAGCAATGTCATTTTCCTCAGGGAGCTGTTAGTCTCTCGTCTTATGGTTATAGTAATAAGATAAGTACAGACATGAGTTATCAGCATATTCCAGTCTTGATGTCAGTAATGATATACATGCATATAGAAAAACGCTCTCAGACTGATAACGCTCTCAGTATATAAATGTGTCGCCTTTTTACTGGAGTTTTGTTAAAATGTAAATTAGTGACAGCACAAAAGCTGTATACGTGAAATTATGTCCATGCAGCAGTTATAGAGCGCTTTAAAGTGTGAGTGTGCGTATGGATCAGATTTTCTGGTTCTAGTCAGAATTCTGGCAGCAGCGTTCTGGATGAGCTGCAGCTGTCTAATGGTCTTCATTAGAAGACTTTTAGTAGAAGAAACTAAAATAATAAGCCTAGCCATTTAATTAAATTAAATTATTTAATTTTTAAATAAGTCTTTTGTGCCATAGAGGTTCTTTTTGGCCTGAAGTGTTCTTTGGACTTGACTAAAGAAACCCCAGGGAATCTTAACGAATCCTTTTTCGAAGACGGCGTGTTGTGAACGTGTGTTTCTCTATGTCAGCTGTAGAATCAGCACGCCTGTGCGCCATACGGATGCATAAAGGACGCTTTCACTACGAATAAGTTATGATACGACCACCGCACATCTGTTTCTAATGTCACACTGTTGCAAGTGCACAAGTTTAATCTGAGGATACAGTGGGATTTGATGCAGTGATGCATATCTCAGAGAGATTAGGACTGGTGCGGAACGTGACAAGCCGCTGGGCTTTTGCATGCGTTTCCCTGTTGTTTTACTGCTGTAATGGGCTTTGTAAGTTAATACCCGAGAGACACGACAATTCTTCTGAGCCGGTCTCGGACTGCCCCAGTTCTCCGTGCTCTCCCGTCTTCATTAAAACCCGAGCATGGGAGATTTACCGTGGAGTGACAATAATCACTATGGCTGGGCTCTTGCACTGATGTGATGGAAGTTGTTGTTGTGCGGCGCACGTTGAATATAAGAGATCATTCTTGACACATCGCGGGGGTCACTGGCATCGCCTTGGCATCATTTGAGCGGTTTTGAGATGGTCAGACAGTCCTCTTTTGATGCAGTGGATGTCAGCGAGAGAAGCGGTCCCTTTTCACGCTCTAATTTGGGCCAGATGCGAGTCCGCTGCGTCCAAAGCCGTGACCTTTCTCTTGGTCACGGGTGAATACTTTGGAGGCTCATGGACACCAGACATTTCTGCTTAACGAACGCGTCCGTCGCTGGACGTTTGATGCAGATTGCCGGGGTAAATCTAATGCATGTCGTGACGATGCATTCTCAGATACTGTTAACAGCAGCGTGTTTTAATTATTACTTTGTGCGCGCTAGTTATCACAGCTAATTGACATGCTTTTCTCTCCTTTGCCTGTTTTATGATAATTTCATGTCTTGGTAATTTACTTCAGTTTGCTGAAGTGTATGTTTTGTGTACGACTGCACAGATTTTCTTTTTTAATTGGAATAGACTGATTAACATTTTTTTGTCCTTTATGGAAAAACACTGTGATATTTGTCAGATGTGATGCTGTGTTTTCACATAGTGCTGAATGATTGCTGTATTCATGAATTGTGGTGTTTTCAAGGTACTCCAAGCTACTCTAGGGAATACCATGGTATTACTGTGGTATATTTTCAACAAAACAGAATCACACAAATAAATGTTTGGATCATATTTCACCCACACATTCATTCATTCATTCATTCGTTCATTTGTTCATTCTTTTATTTATTTATTTGTTTGTATTATTTTTTGATAGATTTTTAATTATATCTTTTTTTTTTCATGGCAATTAAGCACATTTCTCCCTACAAATTTTCATTATTGTATTGCATAAATAAATGAATAAATTAAATAAATCTAAAATAAATAAATCACATTAATTTAATACGCTCTTAGTTGTAACATAGAAACATTAATTTTTTGTAAAGCTGCTGTGAAACGATATGTATCATGAAAAGCACTTTACAAATAAATGTGAAATTGAAAATTAAAACAAACAAACAAACAAACAAGCAAAAAAACATCTTTTCTGGGCACAAATTTGTTTATGAAATTATTTATTATTTTGTATGTGCGTTTAGAACAATTTTATGCACTTAAATGTATACAATTTTAATAATAGTTCTTAAAGTAAAATATATTTGTATTTTAATTTTTAAACTCTATTTTCTTTTTCAACACACTTTCCAATGTGTTCTTTATAAAAATAAAATGGCCTTTCATTTTTATTCATGTGAAATGAAATTAAAAAATTTTGCCTTTTCAAAATTAAAAAAAAAAAAAATTTCAGTTTTTTTTTTATGTGTTCTGAACATGTTCTTGATGATTTTTGTGACATTCACCCAGTAATACATGGTACATTTTTTTAGTGTTTACCACATTTTTATAACTTTTATGAGCTTCATCAACCCTCTACGCACACCTTGGCAATATAATCGCCAAAGAGACGGCGAGGCGGGCGCCTTCACACTAGTTTACGGTACGTCAAATACAGGTGCGCTGCGTGCTACATACTGTGCATCCATTGAGTACATGACATGATCCATTGAGTGCATCCAAATAGTACAGATCGCTTGACGGAGAGTGAAACTCTCAAGCGCTCAGTCAGCGTGTTTATCGAGTGAAAATCTGTTGAACGCCTCTCACACACATACTGGCGAGTAAAATCTAAGAATTTATTAGCCAATGGCTAATGTTAGACATTATTTAGTCGCCCAGAGTAAGATTTAGTCGCATTTGCGAGTGATTTACTCGCAATGTAGAGGGTTGTTCATAGAGAATAACTGAATGCATCTGAACCAAAACACAAAACATTTGAACTTTGTTAAAAGTCACTTTCCAGTCACCTCTAAAATACGTCAGATAAAGACCGTTAGAGCGAACGTTAGATCTGCGATCTGAACCCTCATCGCACGTATAGGACTTCAGATTAAATTGTTCCCTTCGGTTACAGCAATCAACCCAAACGATTCCTACTCGAAATGAGAATGACATTTGAGAGAGACACATGTGAGCCTCCTGTAATTGGTTCAGGCGGCTATTTTACAAGGCGAAGATTTAAATGACATAATTCCCCGTGTGAAGATAAGAGCTGAGGGTTTAATTATGGCTTTATCTTACAAGGTACAGCGTCACGTCATCACCTAGGTTTGTTTACCGCTGGTGATTTACTGCTAAAGGCGGCCTGTTACGGGCTGATAAAGCACTCATTACACGCAAGGTCTCGAACACGGATAAACGATAACAACACCTGGAGTGGAAAAACGCGTCTTACTCAGCCTTTCAACTCGGATCCGTCAGACGTCACGCGTCTCAGACGCTTATGGTTACGCAGCGATTTGCCTTTGCGTTTTTTTTGCACATTCTTGCTTTGCTTTTTCTTTGAAATAGAAATCTTTTGTAACATTATGAATGTCTTTACTGTTACACTGGATCAATGTAATGCATCCTTGCTGAATGAAAGTATTACTTTCTTTCAAATAAAAAAATCTTACAGACCCAAACTGTTGCAAATAACTGTGTAACATAAGAAAGAAAAATATATAATTTTATATATATATATATATATATATATATATATATACTGTATATTTTTCATGCAGTATAACTACTTAAAATTCTGAGCAGCATGTACTTCAGGTATTTTCCCAGCATTGCTCTGGGGGATATTATATACCAGGACAGATATGCACATATCCTGGTCCAGACTCACAAGAGGAGGCGCGTGATAACACTGCTGGCAGCATGTGAGGAGCTGCACCTGCTGCATATTGCGGCTCGTCTCGCTGCCATAAATCCACGATTGCGGCACTCTGGTGCTGAAAGCGTGTCTCTGTAGTGCATTCACCAATCGTCCATGTGCAACACCGCCAAACGCCAAATAATTGATTTGCGTCTGGCTCTGTGCCGGTGGATGCACCATGGCTTTGGTGACCACGTCCACGGTTTTGTTTGTGTGCAGGACATTCACGAAGTCTTGAGTCCATTCAGTGCTTCAACTGTATTTTCTTGTGCATAAAAGCTTCTCTGATACATGTCACTATTAATCCCAAAATCTGTTTGATTTCCTCTAGACTAAAGGCTGTGCCACCAAAAGCCAATAAGAAAACCTCAGGCGTCTTCAGACAAAGGTGTTTCTGAATAACTTTTACTTCATGCAGTTTATAACTTTATTGCAACTTTTTTTGCCTAATGCAGTGCTATTTTAGTATAATTGAGATTCTTCTCATTCTTATTTTTTTATAGTTTTTATTCATATTTGGAATCAATTTTTATATTTCCCATGTTCTTTTTAATTTTATTTGAACTTTTAATAATAATGTTGTCTTTTGTCATTTTTAGAAGATTTTATTTCTTTATAGTTCTTATTGTTTTTTATTATTATTTCCACTTCAGGTATTTTAGTACAAGTTAAACTAGCTGAAATAATTAAAAAAAAGTTATTTATAAAGTTATTATATATTATATATATTTGTTATATTTTTTAATGTTTTTTTTTTTAAACTTAATATAAGTTAGTTAACTATAATAACTATTAACTATAATAACCCTGGCCTGTTGTGAGCTCATTTGATCATAAATATAATAAAATGAAATAAAAATCCTGCACTGAAAATTTTCTTATTTAACATTTTTTGAATTATTAAATCTATCAAATTTTCATTCTTGGGTGAACTATCCCTTTAATGGATTCATTTCTTATAAATATTCTTTTGGAGAAATAAAATTGGATGCAAAGTTAATTGAGAGAAAATTGTTGACAGAATATGTGAGATATCAAAATGAATGGGAAGAATTTGATGGGGTTTTTTTTATGAGATTTCTACTAAAACTCTAGAGGAAATTGAAAGCATTTTTCTCAGGAGAGCCACATGAAATGCATATAAAGGAAAAAAAATGTTTTTCAGCTTTGTTTAAGAAAACAAGTTTATCTTGTTCACAAGAAAAAGATCTTGTACCAAGGATATTTTTAAAAGATGTTTTAACTGATAAATAAGAGAAACATACAGGAGACTTGCAGCTAATGTGTCCAATTGTTTTCAGTTTCATCTCTTTCGTTCTTGGAAAGCAGTTCAATGTTAAAGATATCTTATTTGTGATCTCATACTTCCCTTCAGGTTTGTATAAGAACATAGTCGAGTCATTTTTTCCCCCAGTAACAATGATTAGAAATGCTTAAAACAAGATACATTTACTTGTGAAGCAAATCTGCATATCATACAAAGTCTTTGTCAGTGCAATAAGACAAATGTGACCCTGGACCACAAAACCAGTCATAAGTGTCAATTTTTCAGAATTGAGATTTGTACATCATCTGAAAGCTGAATAAATAAGCTTTCCATTGATGTATGGTTTGTTAGGATAGGACAATATTTGGATAAAATCTGGAATCTGAGGGTGCAAAAAAAAATCTAAATATTGAGAAAATCGCCTTTCAAGTTGTCCAAACGAAGTTTTTAGCAATGCATATTACTAATCAAAAATTAAGTTTTAATATATTTATGGTAGAAAATTTACAAAATATCTTCATGGAACATGATCTTTATTTAATATCCTAATGATTTTTGGCATAAAAGAAAAATCGATAATTTTGACCCATACAATGTATTTTTGGCTATTGCTACAAATATACCCCAGCGACTTCAGACTGCTTTTGTGCTCCAGGGTCACATATGGAAAATTGAAAATCAGATGAAAAAAATACTCTTAAAAATAGGATTTTCGGAAGTGAGAAAGACTTCAGATTATGTGTCCATTTGTTCACAGTTTAATCTCTGTGTTCTTGGAAAACAGTTAAATGTTCACAATTTTATCTCACTTTGGGTTTGTTTAAGAAAATATTTGAGGCACTTCACATGGCTCTTTAAATGAGCCATTTTTTGGCTTGTTTTCCAGTAAAAATACCTAGAAATGCTTAAAACAGTTCTTCTTTCCTTGTCTTTTTCAGTGCAGAAATACACTTGTTTAATGATACACTTATTAAAACGGGTCTTGCTATCTCATGCAACGTTGCTTCTCAAGTAAATTAATCTTGCTCCAAGCATTTTTATATATTTTAACTGGAAATAAGTTAAAAAATACTCTTAAAGTATTAAGTCTGAAACATACAGTGGACTTCAATTTCTCCATTTGTTCTCAGTTTGATCTTTTTTATGTTCTTGGAAAACAGTCCGATGGTAAAAAGATCTAATTTGTGATTTTACTTCCTTCAGGTTTGTATAAGAAAATAGTTGAGGCACTTTATGTGGATTTTTAAACGAGTCATTTTTTGACTTGTTTTCCAGTAAAAATAGCTGGAAATGCTTAAAACAAGATACATTTACTTGGAAAGTAAAGCTGCAAATAATATTATGTTTTTGTCAGATATAGCTTTAAATCAAGATGTCTTTCACCTACAACTGAAAAAAAAAAAAAAAAAAAACTGGAAATAAGCTAAAAATGCTCTTAAAGTAGGATAGTCTGAAGTGAGAAACATGCAGCTGAGAACTCCATTTGTTCTCAGTTTAATCTCTGCGTTCTTGGCAAGCAGCTTGATGTTCTCATTTGTGATTTTACTTCCTTCATGCATGCTAAAATGCCTAGTTTGTTTAGACGGTAAATGTTAGCATCCATCAAATGGTCTGCCAAAACAGATGCAATTCTCTGTTTGAGGGAGAAGTTGTTAATTCATAAATACCTGTATGTCGCTCCCAAGTAGCACCAGAATGTTTCGTTCTGTACAAATGTTTTAACTCATGATTATTTGCTCTGAAATCCAGTCAGCAAATGAGCAGTGAGCTTCATAAGTCTTCTGAAAGTCTGGGAGTGCTGCCATGGATTGCTGCACATCCAGCAAGCCGTCCTCTTTTTTCCACCGTTCCCTCGCTGGATCCTAAATGAATTGAGTGTCGGCGAGCGATAGTGTCTTCCTCTACGGCTCCTCTGAGAGCGAGGCATGGAGGAACTGCTAACAAGGACGGTCTGACCACAAAGAGCGCCACAATCATCAGAGAGATCTCTGTGCGCTGGAGAAAGAGCGGCTTTGTTGTGCTGCTTTACACAGCTAGGCGGCCGCGTTATAACTCGGGCAGCACACAATGCCACGGCTCCTTTCGCTCTTTTCAGTGACTTTCCTGTTGGTGTTGCATGTCACGTTATTATTATTATTATTATTATTATTATTATTGTCACGCGTAGAAAAATACATTTAGCTTGGATCATTGTGTTCCAGCTTCAAGCATGTTTGCTTTTTTTTGCACATTTACACATTGCTGTATCTACACACACACTACCATTCAAAAGTTTACAATTTCAATAAAAATGTCTAGTTTAATATTTTTAAATGTATTTTTCCCTGTTATTCTCATCAAATTATTCTTTGATGAAGAGAATGTTCAAAAGCACAGCATTTATTTATAATAGGAATATTTTGTAATATTTACTGACACTTTTGATCGAATAAATGCATCCTGGCTCACTATAAGTATTCATTTCTTTCAAAACCAACCCCAAACGTTCGATATTAAGACCAGGAATGTGGTTTAAGAAAGCAAATAGAGTCAACTTTAACCTTTAGTTAGGCAGTGTACTGCAAATAATCACTTTCTGTGTTTTCTAGTAAAATACCTAGAAATACTTAAAGGGTTAGTTCACCCAAAAATGAAAATGCTGTCTTTTTCTGAAAATTTTCTTTTGCGCACAAAAAGTATTCTCGTAGCTTCGTATGATTACGGTTGAACCCCTGATGTCACATGGATTATTTTACAGATCTCCTTGCTACGTTTCTGGACTTGGGAACATTTCAGTTGTGTTGCTGTCTATGCAGGGTCAGAGAGCTCTCAGATTCCATCAAAAATATCTTAATTTGTGTTCCGAAGATGAACGAAGGTCTTACGGGTTTGAAACGACATGAGGGTAATTACTTACATAATTTTCATTTTTGGGTGAACTAACCCTTTAAAACAAGATACACTAGCATCTGTAAAAAAAAAAATCTTTTTGATTCTCCTTAAAGTGTTGTTTGATGAATAGAAAGTAAAAAAAATAAAAAATAAAATAGCCTTTAGTTGAAATAGAAATAGTTTGTAACATTTTAGATGTCTTTACTGTCACTTTTGATCAATTTAATGCATCCTTGCATAATGCATTTCTTTCAAAACTGACCCCAAACCAGGGATGTGCTTTAAAAAAGCAAATAGAGTCAATTTTAACCTTGGTTAGTCAATACACTGCAAATAATGACTTTCTATGAATTTTTTTTGGACATGCATGTTTTCTAGTAAAAATACATAGAAATGCTTAAAAGAAGATGCTTTTTAAACATTTGTCACTTAGAAAAGTCATTTATTCTTATCACCCAGTAAAAGTGAAATACTATTACATTTTAAATAACTGCTTTTTCATTTTAATATATTTTAAAGGGCTCGGTAGGCGTGGTTGACGCTTAACTTTTATAAAGAATATCTCTTTGGATTTGAGACTTTAGTCTTTGCAACTTTACAGATCTTCTTTATGCACCAAGAGCTTGTAACACTTCAAAGAGAAAGGAAAAATTGAAATCGCATCATATGACCCCTTTAAAATGTTTTTTTCCCCCTGTGATTGTTGTCAAATAATTATTTTCTAGCAAAAATACTTCGAAATGCTTAAAGTGAGATACATTAACTCTGCATAAACTGCATAAGATATGAAGTCGTGTTTTCTTGTCTTTGCCAGTGCAGTAAGATCAAATGCACTCGTTTTAAAGATATTATCTCTGACTATTAAAAAAGTCTAAATATTTAAAGAAATGTTGCTTCTCAAGTAAATACATCTTATTCCAGGGATGTTTTAGATGTTTTAACTGGGAAAATAAGATGAAGATGCTCTTAAAAATATGATTTTCTTAAGATTATGTGCTGTAGACGATAACAGATGTGTTTTGTCAATGAGAAAACAACACGATACTCCATCCCGCCGCTGATCTGGGCATTTGAGCACTTTTACTAGTCTAAATAGCCTCGCCAGACTACAATTGGCATCAAAGTCTTCTTTTGGCGGTCTGGTGCAACCGCTGGCGCTTGAAGTGTTGATCAAAGACGTCCCAAGGAAAGAAGCGCAGACACATTCAACTCCACCTGTTTTCACCCAGTAGTCTATTTGAACCAATTACACTGAACGTTTTTTTATCCCGAACCGCCTGAAGAGACACTGTAGACACTTTTGAAGGCGTCAAAAAAAAATCAAAAAAAGTCTCCTCCGGTTTCTGTCTCTTCACCGTCCACTCAGACCTTTGTCTCTGCCGAAAACAACCCCAGTGCATGGGATGTTTTGTCTTAGTATGCAATTTCAGCCCAGTTAGCTAATGGCGTTTCCTGTCGAGTCGGCCAGCTCTATGAATCAGAGGCTGTTAATAGCCCATCGGTAATGCGGCTCACGCTGAGCTGGGCTGTGCTGGTCCCCGGGGGCTCCGGCTCTATGGCAGATCCATTATTCATGGTTCAACCTGGGCTGCTGGGAGCCAATGACACCTGAAGCAGCACAATCACTCAGGGCTTGGAGGGAGATGGACTGGAGGGCTGGAGGTCAATCCACCCGAAAGACCCACAAAGCGCAGGTTGTGCCAAAGCCGTTCCCACGACTCCACGGACAGATAAGGGAACACCAAAGTGCAAACGCCTGTGAGTTTGGGGCAGGAGGTGTGTTTGTGCGCTTCTCAAATACTGACAGTGGCGATGTTCAGCAATCGCTGTTTTACATTTCTACATTTGCCATATTACTTCAATTTTGCAGTCGTGATTTCTGAAATACTTTCTGCTGACATATCATGCTGCACAGTATTTGGGCATTTTGGGATTATTAGTGTTGGCCAGTAATCTATACACATCTATATGCACACTCTCAGAATTGTGAAAAACAAGTGTTCATTCAATTCATCAATTTTTGTGCATTTTAAGAACACATTTAAATATGATATTATATTGTATTTAGGCATTTTGAGATTATTATTGTTGAACAATCTATACACATCTATGCACATTCTTTGTTATTTCTTTTGTATTTGAAGTAAAAATTGTGAAAAATAAGTGTTCATTAAATGAATAAATTGTGTGTACATCTTAATTGCATATATTATATGATATTATATTATATCAACTCACTGATTGCATGACAGCCATATGTATCAAAATAAATTTCATTAAAGAAACACATTTGTTTTTAAAAAAAGTAATTGTTTTTTTTGTTTGTTTTTTTTTAGTTCTGATTTGGTTCTTCAAGAAACTTTTCAAATTATTATGTTGATGTGCTGCTTAATAATTTTGTGGAAGCAGAGATACAGGTTATTTTTATAGATGTGAAGTTCTAAAGGACATGATTTATTTTTGAAATAGAAATCTTATCTAATATAATAATAAATAATAATAATGCCTTTTCTGTCACTTGATCAATTGAATGCATCCTTGCTGAAGAAAAGTATTAGAAATTCAGTGTATTAGCATTATTTTATTACATGTGTATGTTAGGTCATTTACAGGACTCCCAGTTTTACGTGAAGCTTCATTAAATGTTGATTTGATCTGGTTTGTTTGGCTGCAGTTTCCTCGGCCCGCAGCGAGAGGTTATTACAGGACCCCGCATTTGTCACCCATGGTGCTGGAATTTGGGGCCAAATTTAATTTCTTTTAAGAGCAACATTCGTCAGCGAGGATGTTGTTCATTAACAGCGCCTGCAAGTTTCAAATTGGAGTACAATTATGTTGAAAGCGAGCGAGACTTATGTGTAAGTGTTCCTTAAGGTATTTAATGAGTTTTGGCCAGCTCTTCACTCATGTAAATCTTAGTTTCACAGAGGAAAGTTTTATTGCGCTGCGGCTGCTCTTTCATAGCTCAGAGACTTAATGGTGTTCTCAATTATCTGCATTTAAAAGATTGACTTTGTTGTGTTTCGGCTAAAAATAGACAGAAATGAGTCAATAGTTGTCATAGAGTAAGAGTATCATTGAGATACTATTGTAGTTTTCAAATAATATTTTGAATCAGTTTTATTTTTGTATTATCAATTTTTTTATTTTAATTGTACTTGTTTGTTTCTTTTTCACTATTTTTAGTAGATTTTGAAGAGAAACCATTTTTGTTCACAAATCAATCATTCCCAGTAATTTCAAGAACAATTAAACAATCATTTCTGAATTTTATGTTCACTGATTGTAATACATTCAGTATTTATATTTATATTTAGACATCAGCATTATTTTAGTATCATTGACATACATTTTATTTTTTATTAATAGTTTGAATTAGTTTTTATTTTTTTAAATAGTTATTAGTTCATTTTTTGCATTTTTATTTATTTTGAATTCATTTTTTTAAAATATGCTATATAGATTATCAAGTTTTTTTTTTTTTTGGTTGGTTGGTTTTAGTTTTAGTTAACTATAATAACCCTGGTAATAAGTCATAAAATGAATGTGCACAGTAGTTCAAATTATTTAAATTTAGGAGAATATAATGAGAAATATTTGAGTTCGTACTGAGAAGCTTGCAAACTTTGGTAACTGTGCAAATCTGAGCATAGTTTTTTACTTTAGGATTTGAAAACATTCAGCATAATCTAAATTTGCATTAAGAATCAAAATAACTCTTGAATTTGTGCAAACTAAACTGGAAATACAAGGGCAGCAAAGACGTCACACAGGATCAAAAAGCAAAAATATTTACCTCCAAATAATCAAATTAATGTTTGTGTAATGAATTTGTTCTTTCCCGTCTGAAAAAAGCTTGCGTCATTTCATTTTCGCCTCCACATCTGTGACGTCAGCAGCGCTGGCTGCAAGCATATAATGGTTTATAATAGCAGTCGTTACATTTGTTACCCTGGCCTTCAATACTTGCTTCTAAATCAATAAATTCAACAGGTTTCTGGGTTTTTCCGTATATATATATATATATATATATATATATATATCAGTGCATATTTCCCAGCTCCCACATTATTAATGCATCTCACCAGTGAAGTCATAACAAATAATAAATCACACCAGGGACCAGAACCTTTCACATTAAGTCCATGTTCTGTTTCACTGGGCTGGAAAGAAGGCAAACGAAAGAAGAGAAAACACACGAACAAACGCTCTGGTAT
Organism: Sinocyclocheilus rhinocerous; assembly: GCF_001515625.1. Classification (NCBI taxonomy): domain Eukaryota; kingdom Metazoa; phylum Chordata; class Actinopteri; order Cypriniformes; family Cyprinidae; genus Sinocyclocheilus; species Sinocyclocheilus rhinocerous. The sequence goes on along the minus strand of NW_015630361.1, from coordinate 1,035,687 downwards.
CTCTGAGATCAATCCGCTTCTGTGACTTTCACCCATCCTAGTCATTATCCTATTTATGGATATAATGGGCTGAGTAAGTGTGATTATTTTGTGTGTGTGTGTGTGTGTGTGTGTGTCTGCCCTTCCCAGCCACCAGC
>NW_015630361.1:1033289-1035197 GCF_001515625.1 Sinocyclocheilus rhinocerous | reverse complement strand
ACAGTGAAATATTATTACAATTTAAAATAACTGTTTTCTCTGTGAATATATGTTAAAATGTAATTTATTCCTGTGATCAAAGCTGAATTTTCAGCATCATTACTGTAATATTCAGTGTCACATGATCCTTCAGAAATCATTCTAATATGCTGATTTGCTGCTCAAGAAACATTTCTGATTATTATCAATGCTGAAAACAGCTGTGCTGCTTTATATTTTTCTGGAAACTGTCATAGATTTTTATTTTCATGGTTCTTTGATGAGTATAAAGTTCAAAAGAACAGCATTTATTTCAAATAGAACGCTTTTGTGGCATTATAAATATCTTTACTGACACTTTTGATCGATTTATGCAAGCATCACCCACATTTGTAGAATGACTATACATACACTATATAATTTTTAGTTGCATGTAATGGAGAAAATAGTTTGCCAAGCACATTTTAGCGTGCAGATGTACTAGTGAACGGCACATCTTGTTAAATCTGCCTTAGATGTATTTTTGTCAAGGCCCACACATGCCTATAGAAGTTGCCACAGAAGTTGTGTGAGATCATCAAAAGCTTAGCAAAAGTGCATTGTACAAGATCAGGGTTCATAGCCTACAGAAGACAAGAGAGAAATGCTAATCTTACAGAATGCATGTCAAGCATGCACACCTGATCTAGTCATCACGCCATCTTCAGCTCAACCCTCTGCATTCCCAGCTTATTTGTAGTGTCAGACTGCCAGCAAATTGCTCTGAGACTATTTGAGGGAGTTTTTACTTGATGCTGTAAATTGCTTTAATAGCAGAAGCTGATATGCATAATTTGTTATTTTCCTCCCTTAATTCTTGGCAAAATGGAGTCTATCAGCATTAGACCCCGGAGACGCTGGATTCCTCGCCCTTTTCAGGCGAAATTAAGCTGAGAAGATATTGCTGTATTTCTGCATACATTGAGATTAAGTTGCAGCACTGTGTGTTCATAGAGAGTGGCTCCATATGTCTGAGCGTTGCTGTAGCTATAATTGTAGAGCTCACATTTTATGTGATGCTTGTGCCTTTTCTCATTTTCACATTATTTGAGCTTAATATATTGCTTTTTCTCAGCGATTCCCAATGCATTTCTTTGCCTGATGCCCTCATTGCATAACGTTTGATTTTATGCATTCATTAAATGCATAAAATGCATCTTTAATAAATGCATTAAATTCTTTAAAATGCATTTAAATGTGTTAAAATATATATTTTTTTCCCTTTGAGATTTCCAATGCATTACTCTACCCGATGTCCTCATTGCATGAAGTTTGATTTTATGCATTTGTTAAATGCATAGAAATTAGGGATGTGACGATTCACTCGTTTTCTTGATGCATCGATTACAAATCCTGACGATGCATATGCATCGATCTTGAAACTTGATTTTTGAATCGTGAATCGTCGATTTTGGACAGTAATCGATATAAAATGCTAAGAATCGAATGAATCGCGATTTCTATAGCGATTCAATGCTTTCAAAATATATACACATTAAATTACTACAAGCACGAATTGAACAGTGTTGGTGCCTCGCATCTCTCCTTCACGCGCTGCACTATTTACCGCCTGTGACTGTCAATTGCTCTCGCGCTCAGTTCGTCTCACCAACACATTTTTTGAGCAGCTAATGTGTGATCTCTCCTTAGTACTCGTGGCCAGTAATGCTAAAGTGAAGTAGTTTTGCTTTTCTGTAGTTTTTCAATGGCTCTCGGTCATACCGACGACATTACCTGAGCAGTCGAAGGCTGCATTTATTGCATGGATGGAGCAAAAACTTAAGTGTCTAAAAGCATACGCACAGTTCCATTGAATGATAAATGTGTTTTAACAATGTCCTTCAACCGAATGTACGAAGGAAACTGTTAAAATAACCACAGCATTAACAA
>NW_015630361.1:1017888-1032429 GCF_001515625.1 Sinocyclocheilus rhinocerous | reverse complement strand
CGTTATTGAATGTGCTGTGAGTTTAGCGCGTTTGGGAACGCAACAGCCACCAGTTATGCATAATTTGTACATTTGCATAATTTTCAACATTTTAATGGGCAAATGTTTACAGTATTTCATTAAATTAGTAATGTTTGTATACCTGTTTTCACAGAAGCTGGAGTTTCCCGCCAAAATAAAAGCTCAACTGAAGTTTCCGCCAAAATAAAAGCTCAAGGGTTTATCTCTTGCAAGCATGGCCTAAAATTAACAGACGCGCACAGAGAAAATACTGTACAGGTACAGCAAGCTCACTGTTCAGAAGAAAAATATAAATATTGGGGTTGGGGTTTATATGAATGTATTTCTGAAGGGAACTGACTTCACAAAAGTTTAGATGGCATTTTCCCCTCTTATCATTGCTTATCCATAACCACCACCTGCTGTCAGAGAGTTAATTTGCGTTCTCATTCAGCCTGTCTGTTTCTGTTTGACTAAGCATTTAAAGAATTTTGGGGAAGCATTTAAATAATCCTTTGAATGCACTTGAAGAATGCAGAATCGAATCGTTAATCGAATCGGATCGAATTTAATTGTGAAACTAATCGAATTGAATCGTTCTTAATTTGCAAAAATCGTTCTTGAATCGAATCGAAAACCTATGAATCGTGAATCGAATCGATTCGCTGTCTACCCAAAGATTCACAGCCCTAATAGAAATGCATCTTTGATAAATGCATTAAATGCTTTAAAATACATTAAAATGTGTTAAAATATAGGTTTTTTTTCTCTCAGAGATTCTCAATGCATTACTCTGCCTGATGCCCTCATTGCATAATGATAAATGCATACAAATGCATCTTTGTTAAATGTATCCGTTACATGTATGAAATGTTTAAAATGTGTTAAATTATTTTTTTTCCCCTGGAGATTGGCCATTGCCCTCATTGCATAATTTTAAATTTTAAGCATTTACGTTAAATGCATCTTTGATAATTTCATAAAATGTTAAAATTAGTAAAATGTGTTAAAATGCATTCAAATATTGCTTTTTCTCAGAGATTCCCAGTGCATTACTCTGCCTGATGTCCTCATTGCATAATGTTTGATTTTATGCTTTTATGTTGAATGCATAAACATGCATCTTTGTTAAATGAATCTGTTAAATGCATAAAATGTGTAAAATGTTTTGAAATATTGCTTTTTCTTGCTGATTAATAATGCATTTCTCTGCACGATCCATAATAATGTTTGATTTTATGCATGTATGTCAAATGCATACAAATGCAGCTTTGTTAAATTAATCTGTTAAATTTGTAAAATAAGTAAATGTGTTAAAATGCTTTGAAATATCGCTGTCTAATGATCTCATTGCATAATAATGTTTGATTTTATGCATTTTTGCTAAATGCATAAAATGCATCCTTGTTAAATGCAACTGTTAAATCCACATAATGTGTTAAAATGTTAAAATATAGCTTTTTCTCAGATATTCCCAATGCATTACTCTGTCCGACGACCTCATTACATAATTTTCAAGTTTAATGCATATTATGCATCTAACAAATGCATTTTATGCATTTGTTAAATGCATAAAATGCATTAAAATATGCATCATTTGAAGGGCTAAGTTCAGGATAGTCCAGAACTGGCAGCTGCGTTGATGTTAGCGGGAAATGAAATACCTAATGTTAGTTAAGGACTAGTCTTGTGTGCATTCAGAGTTGGATGTGGTTGAATAAATGCTACTATTAGCTTTGCATTTGTTTGCACATGTAATGCTAGCATTTGTTCTGCAGGTGCATGAACATTTACACACCTGTCTCTGCAAAGATAAACACTTTTTTTCAAGCAATGTAGGAATGTTGACTTGTTGATGCATTTTATGTGCTTTATGTGTTTAAAGTGCATGTTTGTTCCCCCATTTTCCTGAAGCACCACCATGTTTACAGTGTATGCCATTCCCTGTAAATCCCTGCTGGAAAAAAGCTAACTGTGACTGGAAATTGATAACTAGTTTCTTGCTGGTCTAAGCTAGTCATTAGCTGGTTGACCAGCCGTTATGCTCCAAAAACCAGCATGATGACCTGAAGCTGTGCAGGGATTGCGCTTTTTCCAAGAAAGAAGAAAGTCTGAGATGAATATCCATGGTTGTTCGGACTGATCAGTGCTGCTTTGTTATAGCTGCTGGAGCTGGTTAACCAATGTAATCTCGCTGGTTAAGCTAATTAAACAGCCTGAAGGGGATGCTGGTATCCCATTATGGTGCTCAGCTACGTTGGTCTTTTCTCCAGAGACGAAAAAGAAGCTCAATTTGCACCAAGTGAACTCTAACAAGTGGCTAGTTCCAGGTTTATTTCTGATGTAGTTCTCATTATTAATGCCTCATTACTGTGTTAGCTGGAGTTGCTATGCATTCATTTAATTGCAGACAGAAGTCTATAGTTCAGGAAAGTGGGATAATTTGTGTAAGAAGATGCTCGTCGGTTAAACGACTTGTCACTCATGCGGTCCCGGTGCACATCAGTCAAGTTAAATGCTGCTTTGTTTGACAGACAAATAACGTCTTGGCTATATTGTGTTCTTATATCACCTCCTCGTGCACTCGCTAGCTTCCATCTTCTCACCCCTTTGCCACAGATTAATGTGTTTGGCAAGCCACTGAGCAAGAAAATGCATTAATTGCTACTCAAAGCAGAGAGCTATCTTGGTAGCTCTTGTTCAGAAAATGAAGTATTTTTCTTTTTCTTTTTTCATGTGCTACTGGAGAAGGAGCCGTGTGCTCTGGATCAGAAAGCACGTTTTTGGGGGACTTTGCGGCCTCTGCTCGGAGAGCAACAGCGATTTGATGAAGGCCTAATCAGCAAAATGGCATGATGATTCAGCTTGCTGTGGCGGCCGAACAAAGCAGCTCTGCCTAAATCTGCCACAAGACATCCAGTCTTGTTCCACACGATGAGCATTCGTGTTGATTTTTTTCCAGTTGCATTATGATTCTGGCAGTCTGGACTCGCGTTCGCCTTCTTTTTTCCTCAAGTTAAAGAGGGAATTCTGATGTCTATAAACAACAAGGGATGTTTTTACAACTCATAAATGTTGCCACTCTTGATCCTGCATTGATTTCAGACAGAACTGTTAAGAAAAACTCGATGAACCTTTTGATCTGCACTGTACTTCTGAGTCAGGCAAGCTCTCTGGTGTAAATGCACACCGCGCAATCTCTGGGGAGGCTTGAAGTCTTACATTACATTAATTTCTTTTTATTTTATTGTTCTACTTCTGAATAAATGCAAGAGCTTGAAAGAAAGCCAGTTTGGACCTGCTTAAATTTCTAGAAACATACACTGTGCAAGCACCTGAATGCAAATGCATGCAGTTCACTGTTGCATTATGAAATGTTTCAGAGCACAATTTATAATGCAAACACAAATAGGCATTGTATTTTCAGCACTGCCACAAGGGGTGTTATAGAGGATATTAGCATAAACCAGCTTCTTTTATGACCAGTTTTCTCTTTTAGGTCAGCTATTGTCATAATACTGCAACAATGTGAACAGAAATTGGATTCAAATTGGATTTGGTTTGTACTGCAGAATTTGTTGGTTCTTTTGACAAATTGCTTGTGATTTTCCTTGTTTGTAAATTGTTTTCGATAAAAGCATCTGTTAAATTAATGAATTTACACTACTGTTCAAAAGTTGGGAGTCAGAAAAAAAAATTTAATTTATGCATTAAATTGATCAAAAGTTACAATAAATTTTTTTTTACAAAAGATAAATAAATAATCAAATTAATAAATAAATATGTTATAAAAATGTATATATTTTAAATTTCTAATCATTAAAGAGCCCTGAAAAAAATGAAGCGTTAAAATTTGTTCCATAATTATTTCAACATTGATAATAATTAGAAACATTTCTTAAGCACCAAATCAGAATATTAGAATGATTTCTATGCGTATTTGCATTTGGCTTCAAAGAATAGATCTCAGATATGAGTGTATCTGTTTGTTTTTTATTTATTTATTATTATTTTTTGCATGTTTGTTTTATATTTTTTTTATTACTTGTTTAAAAATAGACTTTAATAAATATATGATTTTATTTCCTAGACTTTGTAGACCAGCTTGACTTGTTTAAAAAAAAAAATACTGTGATGATATCACATCATGCCACCATGGTTAATATGCAAAACGCATATTATTACATAGGACTTTTGTTTTTAGTATGTTAATATGTTGGTTTTACTGTAACTGGTCATTTACTATAAACTATTTTATACTGTTTTGTGGTCAGTTAACCTCAAGCATTTAGTCGCAGAAATAGGAATGACATTATTAAGTCATAAGTATTGAATATCAATACCCAATACCAGCCGTAAACAATCAGGGGGCAGTTAAAGTGATAAATAACGCATCACGCAAAAGTCTCCTGGATGGTTTATCGTCATTTCTGCCTTTCAAAGTCTCTCCGAAGATGCATATCCATTTGGCCATGAGGGCAAATATCAATCTCAGAGTGTAATTACAGGGGGCAGAGCCAATAGAGAAGGGGATTATGGGAGATGAATGGAGGAAGTCTATGATATTAACTCTACTTTGCGTTTGCAGTGCCAGGTAGTGGACATGCAATTTCTGCTTTTCTGATTGATAATTTAAAAAGCCAGCTCAGAGTAAACAGGCACTGTGATGGCATCGGTATGTGTCCGGGGGGTGGCCGTGTTAACGAATGCATGGTCAGGTCTGCTTGTGTTAATTGCTGAGTGATGGGAAAGAGAGAGAGTCTATGGAGAGCGCGATCGATGCGAACGAGGCCTGTTGTTACTGGTCTGTCAAGAGTGGATAACTGGGCAATTTCTCCAGCGTGTTTAGGGAGCGCGTGTGTGTGTTTGTGCAGGTGGACGCGTGCGCTGCATGGACATTGGCTTTGGTGGAAGTGAATGTGAATACTGATCCGTGTGCGCAGGAGGAAACACAAGTGTGTAGAGTAAGATGTCTGAAGTGCCAGTACTTTGGGACCAAGCTAATGCTCTGTTAATGCAAACAATGTAATGATGCAAATCTGTCTATAATTTGATCTTAATGAGTACTTACAGGCCCACTTGGCTGATCATCAGCAATGCTAGGTCTCTATTGCATCTTCTTGCAAAAACTTAGTAAATTTTAAAATAAATATTTATTATTAAATCGATGTAATGATATTATCAATATCGTGATATTGCGATATCAAAACTGCCTCGATATTATCGTGGTCACATGACGATATGAAACGATAGGTCTTCCGGGCAAAAAGTGTAGTTTTAAAAATGTACTTAAACTTCTTATTCTAACATAAAAGTTCTTTAAAGTTGTGTTTTGGGCCATTATGCTTTGGTACCGTATCTGTCAAACGAACTAAAACTGAAAGCACAATATGGCTTAATCCCTTCATCAAGCCTGTTTGCGCTGCGCAGTCTACTACAGTCCAAATTCAAAATATCTCTTTCAAGTATAGAAATTATGAAAGAAGTATTGATTTATTTGATTTTATTTGATTATAGACTTTTCAGCATCATTACAGGTACCCAAAGACGTTTGTCCTTAGGGGACACTGAATTATTTTGCTGTTACAATAAAATGTCAATACCAATTTACTTCATATTAAATTGCAAAAAGAAAAAAAAGAAAGAAATTAATAAAATACATCATAAGAATACACAAAGTTCTTTTAAAATCCGTAATTGTTTAAAAGTCTACACATATAGGGAATAGGTGATCTCCTGAATTTTTCTGTTCGGCATCTGGGGATTGTCAGTTTATCTGAGTTCCTCATCTGGCGTCCAGTCAGCTGCTCCCTGAGTGGTGGTAGCCAGTCTCTAAAGCTAGACTTGTATAGCTTCCTAGCAAAATCAACTCAGTTGGACTCATCTCTCTGCTTGTGTGCACAATCCAAGTAGGGAGAGGGCGTCGGAATATCCTTGATACCTTTGTCCCAGTATGATTTTACAGACCCGTTTCTGCACACTTTTCAACCTTTTAATTTGATCAGTAGTCAGTGAACTGTGCCAAACTGGAACTGCATACTCTAGCACATACTCTGTATAGATGATAACCAATTCTTGATCTCGAACACCAAATTTCTTTAGCCGGCAGAGAGCAAAAAGCTTTCTGTTGGCTGAGGACTACATGTGGTCCACTTGACCATCCCATTTTAAATCTCTCTGGATGGTAACCCCTAAAACCTTAACAGAGTCACAGATTTTCAAGATGTTGTGGTCTATAGAAAGTGATGGCCAAGCTGGTATCTGTTTCATGCGGGTAACATGTAAGACCTTACGTTTTTTTGAGTTGAGTTTCATTTTATATTCCTCTACCCAGATGCCAAGATCATTCAACGTCTGTTGGAGAGTACAGGGCTGATGAGGAGTCCACCTCTGGGCCATGGTCATGTTGTCCACATATTTCCAGTGGGCAATTTGGTCCTGGAGAGCATTGTTAATCAGTGCTAGGAAGATTATGGGGCCCAATATGGTTCCCTGGGCAACTACACATGAAGGATACTCCCAATCAGATAGATGTCCCTGATAACGCACTCTTTGACGACGATTAGACATAAAATATATAGTTCAGTCATGAAACTCTAGACATGCTGATGGGTTGTTAACGTAACTGATGATATGTAGAGAGTTGAACGACTTGGCATAAGCTGATTGGCTCATGCTGCATATGCAGCCAATGAGCTTACTGCCTTGCATTTATATGGCTGGCTAGCATTCACATGAGATTCCTGCAGCGCGCTTTCAGAGTTTCTCAGAAACCCTCCACCTTCCCCTGCTCCACCTGTATAGACCTGCTTCGGGTTATTTTATATGCTATTTGTGCACCAGCAGTATGTCTTAAATACTCATGGCACCGTATCGCCATATGCATTGGCAGTAGCAAGTTCCTGTACTTGCTTGCAGCAGCAGCAATGATCTACAACTACAGCAATAGACAACAGCAGCAGCGTAGCAGATCTATTCCGCCAAGACCAAATACATTAACATTGTCATATTCATCACCATGCTAAAATCTTCAGAGAGTTGTCATGATTGAAATTACAAATCCATGGAATGAGGTTAGGTCTCACTCCAAGATCCAGGAGGCACTTCATTGCTACTGTATGGTCTACAGTGTCAAAAGCCTTGGCAAAATCAGTCTATTGCTAATTAGCAGCTTTTTTCTTTATTTCTTGGAGCAGTGTTTACTTAATTGATATTTCAATGTCTTATGAATATTAACTAATATTTTAAATGTAATAATATTTAAATTTAAATATAATGTTTATATCCAAGTCATAACAATTTGATAGCAATGATTTGAATCACTACACATAAATATTGCTGCACGTCTATGCAGTAATTGCCAAGAAGCTAAAATAGATGGCCTTTTTTACTTATTTAGACTTTGTTATTGAATGACTGTCCTAAATATGTCCATGTTTGCTTAACTGATATTTGAATATTATACATATTAATGAATATGCGTATACATTTTTAACTCTTTAAGTAGTTTTTCAGTAGCAGATTAGTTTGTTCTTTGATATTGTAATTGGAGATCTTTCAGCAGTTTGGTATCGACAGCCTCAGTCTCGCGTTGAGCATCTGTTGTCTTGGAGCTCTTGACAGGAGAGTTCAGGTTGGAGGCAAGCAGAGCAGATGACAGTACTTGAAAGGTGATTGCGTGTTGCGGTTTAAAGTGTGTATGTGATATGACAAGTGTGTGTTTGTGCGTATGAACCCAAGACAGGTTGCAGCTGACAGCTAAAAACAAAACAGGTCACCTCTCACGGGGAAACAAATCCTCCGTGGAGACACTTTAACCCTGCAGTGCGAAAAGCCTTGTAATGAATTCATTCAAAATGTTTATAGCCAAACATCTGAAGCCGTAAACTAGATCTCATTTCAGCCCGAGACAAACCGGTTTTGTCGGGGCTAACTTTCTTATGTGCTACAATGAAAATACATCTTAGAGATCTAATTACTTTAAGAAATAACCTTTATTAATTCATCTCTAGTGCATTTGCCACCTTTCTCTTATATTGTACCATTTTAAAGTGGCAAAAGGCCACATGAATAACTGGCTGAAAATGTCATAGTGTCCTTGTAGATTTTCTTTATGATCGCAGTCGAGTCATCGTCTAACGCTGATGAATTGCTTTAGTAAATGCTAAAACCTGTGTGTGTTTTCACCATATGTCTCCAAAAAGTGTCCAACAGTATGATGTTATCGTATACAGAATGTGCAGCAAATGCATTGATAGACATCATGATTACATCTTGTTTAGTCTGTCTAAAGTTGGTCTTTTTGCACTTTGCAGTGCATTCTGGTCAAGAAGCGCCGCATAAAAGCAAGGATTTGATGCTGCTATGGATAACTGTTTCTTAGTGACTTGTGAAATATTTATTGTTTCAGTCCTTTGAGTTCTAATCAATTTGTTTCAGGTCGTACTTGTGACTCAATATTCACTGTAAAAACCAATAGGTCTCAGTCCTGTTGAGTTTTAGCTCTTCATACTTTAGTCTAGAAACTTAATCAGTCTAGAAATCAACAAAGTTCCAACATTTTGCCTTAAAGTATGATGTCCTTTGAGTTCTAATCAATTTGTTTCAGGTCGTACTTGTGACTCAATATTCACTGTAAAAACCAATATGTCTCAGTCCCGTTGAGTTTTAGCTCTTCATACTTTCGTCTGGAAAAAAAAAAAGTTCAAACATTTTGCCTTAACATCTAGATTTTCTGATGGATTGCTTTAGTAAATGCTAAAACCAGTGTGTGTGTTTTCACCATATGTCTCCTAAAAGTGTCCAAAAGTATGATGTTATCATACATGTGCAGCAAATGCATTGATAAAATGAGACGTTTTTCCACGATTCCCTCTTGTTTAATCTGTCTAAATTTGGTCTGTTTGTGCTTTGCAGTGTATTTTGGTCCCAAAGTTGCACATAAAGCAACATTTACGTTGTTTTTCTTCACTCAAAGAGTTGATGCTACTAATACGGATAACTAGTTATTCCTCGAAAGTTTTCATTGTTTCATTCCTGTGAGTTCTAACCCATTTGTTTCCAGCCGTACTTGTGCACTGACTCAAATTATTCACTGTAAAAACCAATATGTCTCAGTCCTGTTGAGTTTTCTAGCTCTTCATACTTTAGTCTAGAAACTAAATCAAAAAGTTCCAACATTTTGCCTCAGCGATGTTCGTCTAGATTTTTGTGCAGCAAATGTATTGATAAAACTCAGCATTACATTTTGTTTAGTTTATCTAGCTATAAGTTGGTCCATTTGCAGTGTATTTTGGCAACAAAGTGCCACGTAAAGCAACCTTTACATGTTTTTTCTTTGTTCAAAGTTTTGATGTTACTAATATGGATAATTTTGTTTTACACTGCAAAAACGGATTTTCTTGCTTAGTGTTTTTGACTTGTTTTACAGTACAAATGTCTTCTTAAGTCGAGATACATGTACTTTTGTTTATGCTTAAAAGAAGAAAAATATCTGCAAATTGTGTAAAAAAATTAATAAAACTTGATTCACATGGAAAACAAGATTATTTTTCCAACACTACCGGCAGAAAACAAGACTTTAAATCTTGTCATTTTGCTTCTCAAGTAAATGCATCTTAATTCAAAGGATGTTTAGATATTTTACTGAAAAGCAAGATAAAGATACTTGTTTAGAAAGTCATTTCTTGCAGTCTAGTAGCTAGTTATTCCTCAAAAGTTAGCTTTGAGTTCAAACCAATTTTTTTCCAGCCGTCCAGACTTAATATTTACTGTAAAAACCAGTAAGTCTCAGTCCCGTTGAGTTTTAGCACTTCATACTTGAGTCTAGAAACTAAATCAGTCTGGAAATCAAAAAAGGTCCTATAATTTGCCTCAACAGCGGTCATCTAAATGAACAAAACCCCATCAGCACGTCCATTCTTTCTTGTTTTTATAGATCCCGGGGTCTCGTCTCGGCTAATGGCTGCGCTCGTGAAGTCCGTGGCGCCTTTGTATGTACGATCGAACGGCTCTAAAAGGCTAAATATATGTCCTGTTGCTTTCCTGAAAGCCAAGAGACCCCCTTGATCTGGTGCTGTTTGTCTGTCAGGGCATGTTGAAGCACAGAAATGATGTCCTTGGATTGATTTGAGAGATGGAGTCAAAATATGTACGGCGCAATCAAATTGATCTTTATAACAGGGTTTCAGAAAGTGGTGACTGCTGTCATTAGCTGAAAATGGATCCTGTGGCGTGCGGAGGTTTGCGACTTTGGCAGGTTGTCATTTGTGTGTATTTTGCAGGGCTTATTTTCATATTCGTTTCATTTTGCTGTCATTTCCCGTTAAAATGCAGGAGTAAATAGAAACGGGGTTGAAAGCTCTTGCGGTTGCATGAGGCATTGCATTAAAAAAAAGCAAACAAACCCCCCAAATTGTAGGAAATGGAATAAAAATGTCACTTTCAAAACGGCGAACTGAATCAAATGATCTCACCGCACACCACCGACTGTCATCCGTAGCTTTTATTGGCTGCCGTCTCTGAAAAGCAAGTGGTAAACACTCCATCAGAGGAAGTGCAAAATGAGAGGCGAGAAACATGATTAACAAATATCTCTCGCAACGCTCGCTGCTGCAAAGAGAGATTTCATCTCATAAGCCCTTCAATCATTCCCTAGAAAAACAGAATATTTGTTTCTCTCATCGACTGATTTTACCACTGTGTGCAAGACGAAAGATCTAAAATGCTTGTAATATTAGTGGCAGCGAGCTCTCCGAGGAAACATTTAATCGCTCAGAGGTTGTTCTTTCATAACTCGGTAGATGTAATGTAGTTCTCTGTGGTGTTTCGTTTAAATATCAATTTTGTTTGTTATTTTTCTCTCTTAAAATTCCTTAGGAAGCAATAATGAGCTTTTGCATATTAATTTAGGTCGTTGTCATAACCAGCTACAAGCAACAGACATCAGGACGTTTGGTTAGTCGCTTCATTTCTAATTCTGATCCAGTTCACCCCATCACTGCTGAATTTATTAACATCCAAAATTATACAATTATAAACCTTGATGTTGTTTTCTCATATTTTTGTGTAGTTTTGTTCATATTTTTTGAGGATGTAAGCATTCACACAACTCTAATTTGGCTATTTATGTCAAAATGTCTTTGTCTGTTGAATAACAATAACCAGCATAACGTGATTTACGACATGATTTACGACAGTCTCCTCCCAAAACTCAAATCAGACCAGCTAAAAAACTTTAGCTTTTAGTTAACCTATAGTTAACTAAAAGTAAATAAATGCATAAATACCTTGAAAAAGTAAACATTAACCAAAAATAAATAAGCAAACAAACTTATTTAATTTCAGCTGGTTGCCAAAGCAGCATTTTTTATTTTCAAAAAACTGAAAAAAAAATAAAATTAATAAAATTAATAAAAACTATAGACGTATTGAAAAATACAATAACTTTAATAGTATCAGTAACTATATCACAGTGACACTAAAATAACACTTGCACATCATCAGTAGCCTACAAAAGATATAGTAGCCTATGTTTTGTCTTTGTCCTTTGAAAAGTTAATATTTATTTTGCTTTTGCTACTCTAGCTATGCATGATGATATGGTTGTTTTGTTTGTTTTTTTTCCCTTGCATAAATGTAAAATGGGGTATTTTGAGAAATGTCTGCAATGTTAAAGGGTTAGTTCACCCAAAAATGAAAATTCTGTCATTAATTGCTCACCTTCATGTCGTTCCAAACCTGTAAGACCTTCGTTCATCTTCGGAACACAAATTAAGATATTTTAAGATATTTTAGTATCACGTATGTGATACTCTCCAAAATGGCGCTATAGGGTGACGCGGAGGAGACGAATTGTTGAATAAAGTCGTTATTTTTGTTTTCTTTGCGCACAAAAAGTATTCTCGTAGCTTCATAAAATTATGAGTTAACCACTGATGTGATTACACACTTTGGATTTAAATGTATTTAATTAAAGGCATAGTTATATTTTCTTCATTTACTGACCGTCATTTTATTTCGAGTTTCTTCTTTTGCAAAGCACAGTAAATATATTATGAAGGGAACCAAACAATACTTGGGCCCATTGAAATGTATTAAATAGTTTTATGTTCCACAGAAGAATTTTTGTGCAAAACATATATTAATTTTAGTAGTTTAGATTAAATTTTAGTAGCTTTAGTTATCTTTAACACACACACACACACACACACACACACACACACACACACGTAGTTAAACTAAATAAAAAAATAGTTTTTTTCCTTTGCAGCTAGCTAAAATAAAAAGCTATTTGTATATTTTGTTACATTCCAGTTAATGTTTATTTTACTTCAAGTATAATTTTTTTAATTTTAATTTTAGTTTCAGTTTATAGTTAACTATAATTGCTCTGCTGCAAACCAGTGTGTTTGTCATTATGATAATGAATCAAAATAGTATAATTACGAATACCATTTTGCAACATCAAGCAGCATAACATGCTATTTTTGTACAGCTAAAATAACTAGAAGCGAATGACACCGGGGACCTCACGCATTCAAGTTACGACTGGCCGCACCTGCTGGATAAAGCAGTGTAATTTCATTAAATAAGCAGCAGAAAACAGAACACATGCAAACACAGACGTCTCCAGTCTTTACTGTGAATCTGTGCACCGGCCTTTATGCGTCATTGCATCTTCCCATAATGTCCAAATAGTCCACAAAGCACAGAAGAGCCTCGCCAAATGAGAAATCAATAATGTCAATAGGAACGCATTAAGATGGGCAGCCGCTCTTGAGTGTCCAACCCTAACCGTAGTCATTCCTCCATTGCTTTTCCCAAAATGTTTTTTTTAAAATATGTCTGCACCGTTAGTGCTATTTTTAGGGAGTGACTCTTGATGATTGTGTGTCAGGATCTCATCAAACATCTCAGCGTCTCTCAACAGCTGCGGCGGGTGTTTGTGCTGCAGACGTGGACGTCGAGTCTTTGTTGTGTTCTGCCTCATTTATTCCAGACCAATGCCAACGATTCCCCATATCTGTGATCCACTCCAGCACAACACAGACAAACACAAATACACTGTTGTTTTTGCTGCTGGAAAGATCAATAAGGCTATTTTTTTGGACGCTAGTGTGCTGACCCAGGGTTATTTTAGTCATCGTTTTTAGTTTTGTCATCATTTACTCAACGTTTAATGTCAAAATTGGGAGTGGTTCACATTTTTGAGCTATGCCAAAGTAGTCAATGTGACTTATGTGCAATATTGCAAGTCTTCTGAAGCCATATGATGTCTTTTTGTAAGGAACAAGGCCACATTTATGTTGTTTTCTGCTGAAAAGTCTCCTGCAGCTCTTAAATGCCATTTATGCCTCATATCCCTCTACAGTGTAATTTCAGAAGACTCGGAATATAACACGGGTTGGCTACTTTTATAATGCTTTTATGGTGCTATTTTGTTATTTTGGAGCTCGACACCCTCTGGATGGATAACATCCATAAAATAGGAATGGATTATGATGGTCCACTAGTCATCCTGTAGCTGAGTCATCGACTGGTAAGTGGACTTGTTTATGTGCAGTAATATACACGGCAAGGTTAAAAAAAAGCCTCTTCTGCTGACCATGGCTGCATTTATTTGATTAAAAAATTAGTAAATATTATTACTATTAAAAATAACTGTTTTCTATGTGAATGTATTGTAAAATGTAATTTATTCCTGTGATCAAACTGAATTGTCAGCATCATTACTCCAATCTTCAGTGTCACATGATCCTTCAGAAATCATTTTTTAAAGAAGTCTCTCCTGCTCACCAGGGATGCATTTATTTGATCAAAAATACATGAAAAATTATTAAATATTATTACAATTCCAAATAACTGTTTACTATGTGTATATATTTTAAAATGTAATTTATTATTGTGATTAAAGCTGGATTTTCAGCATCATTACTCCAGTCTAGTGTCACATGATCCTTCAGAAATCATTTTTGAAAGAAGTCTCTCCTGCTCACCAAGGATGCATTTATTTGATAAAAAATAAATAAAAAATTATGAAATATTATTACAATTCCAAATAACTGTTTACTATGTGTATATATTTTAAAATGTAATTTATTATTGTGATTAAAGCTGGATTTTCAGCATCATTACTCCAGTCTAGTGTCACATGATCCTTCAGAAATCATTTTTGAAAGAAGTCTCTCCTGCTCACCAAGGATGCATTTATTTGATAAAAAATAAATAAAAAATTATTAAATATTACTACAATTCCAAATAACTGTTTACTATGTGTATATATTTTAAAATGTAATTTATTATTGTGATCAAAGCTGAATTTTCAGCATCATTACTCCAGTCTTCAGTGTCACATGATCCTTCAGAAATCATTCTGATATGCCGATTTGCTTCTCAAGAAACATTTCCTGTCATTATGATGTTTCAAAACAGTTGCAATGCTTCATTTTTTGGGGAAAACCATGCTACATTTTATTTGTCAGGATTCTTTGATGAATAGAAAGTTCAAAAGAACAGCATTTATTTGAAATAGAAATCTTT